>NC_060178.1:37099172-37244172 GCF_021184085.1 Oncorhynchus gorbuscha
GTGAGTGAGTGAGTGAGTGAGTGAGTGAGTGAGTGAGTGAGTGAGTGAGAAACAGAGAAACAGAGGGAGAGGCAAATACACACACATGCATATTAATAACTATAGCTCCCATGGTGTTCTTTGGGGACTTTGGTGCGGCATGCACAGAGACATCTTCAGGCATCAAAGGCAATCAAGAATGCAGCATGTGTACTAGAGTGCAGAGGGTGAGGGGTGTGTTTGAAAGTCTATGTGTGTGAATTAATGCGTGTGCGTGCACAGGTGTGTGTGTTTGTGCTTGTCCTTGTTCAATAATGAATGTGGGGGAACATGCTTTGATGTGTCTGTTTGTAATACATGCTGAGGTCAGTATATCTTGGGTAATATTTCTACTGTGGATATGGATTTAACGTGGAAGCGACAGCGATTTAACTACTTTGCAGATATGAAACAAACAGAAAATCATTTCAGTCAAAAATATAAAATTCCCAGTTTATGCTACAAAATCAACTTCATAAGAGGTTTTAAAAATAGGTTATATTTGACTTAACATTCCATGACAGTACAATGCATGATTGATATGTAGCTTCCCTTTGGAGTGCACTGTTTCAGTTTCATTTACTCAATATTTTGGACAAAACGAACGAATGTAACTAAGTCTGGGAATGTCAACACAATCAAACTAGCAAGAGCAATGATCATTACGTCAGTAATAATGTGGATGATATGCTAGCGTATCTATTCATGTAGCAAGCTACAAACACAGAGCCTAACGTTAGCTAGATAGCTAGCTAGCTGCTGGGGGGGGATGTCATGTCATTGGAGGAGTGGATGAGTGACTGACTTTTTCCCCTCATATTGTTTTTCGGTTGCTACACAGCTAGAGATGAACGTGTCATTTGGTTAGCTAGACTCCCGTGGTATTTAGCTACATATTTACAGAAATCCAAAATACAAGTGTATTTTGTGGCTTTTTCCGATGCGTTCTAATGATCTAAAGTCTCTCTGTTGCAAACTGCCTGTAAACACACAGTCCAGTTTAAAGTGAATGATGGCAGGCCAGTATGGCAAATGTCTTATTTGCATAAAGGCCTACTGTAGATCTGATTGGCTATGGCTCACTGGTCTGGGTAGACTCTGGTACTGGACAAGACAGGTGTTTTTATTAGGTTTTATTTACTGCAGTGTCTATTAATTGTCCAAACACTCGGCCAAATTACCACTATATTGTTATAGAATTGGTATACATATATAGTATACGTATAGTATAGGTAAAATGTGAAAAGATTCTCGCTTGTCAGAAAATGTTAAAAATTGTCATTCTTTCAGGGCTGTATATTAACAGATTTTAATAATATTTTATGTTGCTACAATGCTGTCAGTTCCACTTTAAAAGAAGGTTTAACTTGTTGGGTAAGGTTGAGAAAAGATGACGAAATCTCTGGAGTGTTCTCACTTTTGAATCTCTAGAGAAATGCTCGCTCAGCATACAATTTTATCATGTGACATATGTACAGCCTTTACATAGCTAGCAAGACGAGGAGATGACCTAACGCCAAAGCAATGTGCGATCTGTTTGTGTTTGAGCATATAGCTTAAAGGACTTTTCTCCGGCTAAGTGAGTAAAGACATTACATCCCAATTTACAGTAATAATAATATAAATAATATATGCCATTTAGCAGACGCTTTTATCCAAAGCGACTTACAGTCATGTGTGCATACATTCTACGTATGGGTGGTCCCGGGAATCGAACCCACTACCCTGGCGTTACAAGCGCCATGCTCAGTAAAAACTCCATTATATGCACACAACTATGCACAGTAGTTCATCCAAACACAGCAACACTTCCAGTGTCAGGTATGCTTCAGTTCAGTAAAGGCTGCAGGCTAGCCGAACTCAGACACTATCCCAGCCTCTACTCTTTCAGTCAACTTCAATCACAGGCCCTCATCTGCTCCAGATGTGGACTAATTTACTGCGACTTGGCTAATCATGGTGATTAAGGATTAATTACTGTTCATCACTTTTACATAAGCTGGTTGGCAGTAGGAGAGCTGTGCTGAATGAGAGATAACCCCCCAAGTTAAAAAAGTTAGAGAGATTGGGGGATGGAGTGGAAAGGGAGGAACAGAGGCAGCCGTGCTCTCCATGCTGCTGGGGTTTACAGAGAGTCAGCTTGGGATATCGTCTATCCACTTGACCAATGAGCACTCCTCTCACACTCCAGTGACATCTAAAAGACCCTATACTACACTCGCTCTAACACCACACAATACCATTGTAAACTTCATAAGAACACCCCCCCCCCTTACTTTATACAGTTGCACTGTCAGTCTGTAAAATATTGGTTATTAATTCTGAAGCATTAATTTGCCTTTAATCCATCTATGGTGTCCTTCCTATTCAGGCAGGTAGGTAGCCTAGCAGTTAGAACGTTGCTCAAGTAACCGAAAGTTTGCTGGTTTGAATAACTGGAGCTGACAAGATGAAAAATCTGTCGATATGCCCTTGAGCAAGGCACTTAACCCTTGTTTTCTCCAGGGGTGCAGTACTACTATGGCTGACTCTGTAGAATAACACATTTTACTGCACCTATCAGGTGTACGTAACAATATGTATGCTGATCTCATAAGCATGTTTGTCTCTGCCCTTCAGTCTGTCATTCTGGGTGGCCCATGGTGGGTGCGTTTGTTTGACCGTCCACTCACCCTTCAGAAGGACAGAGAGGACAAAGAACCACTTGAACGCCATTAACTCACACTGACAAGAGAACCACAGAGATCTGGTAGTGACCAAACATTGGCTGAGTGAGTGCTCATCTCTCTGCTTGGTCCCGGCGCTCATGATTGCAGTGTGCACAGTCACCTTTAGCTCTCTGGTCTGGTTTGAGGCATCAGTGACATGTTCATCTGATCTCCTGAAGGAATGGCTTTAATAAGGAGGAGTGGGAGGCCAACGTTGATGACATAGCCCAGTCCCAGTCAACACAACCCCTCAGGCACTTAGATCAGGACAGGCACCCCAGTCTGGTGCCTGCTGCCTGGATAACTTAGACAACACTACAGTTGAGTGACTGGCTCTTCTATCTTTTTTTATATATGTTTTTATTTCAACTTTATTTAACTATTGACGGGCAACTGGGTTATGTTCACATATAGAAGAGATTTGCAGCAACTGTATCATATCAGCAGTCAGCGTCGTCATAGTTCAGCTCACCAACAGTCGATATCAGCTCGAGTGACTAATGAAAGATCTTTTCCTTGATGTTTTAAACGGCGCTTATTAAAGTCTACTGATCAGACTTGATTTTTTACTTGTTCAAAATCTGTCAATTCGGATGGATGGAATAGAGTTACTATTCCGTTGTTTCCTGGAAAACATTGTCACTCTTTAACGTTGCTTCATAGATGTTAATATAGCACGACTTTCCACGAAGCCTCAGGCTTCTTTTTTATTCTATTAATGGTATCCTACACCATGAACTCAAATGGGATCCGATCAAGCATCTCAAATCACACATTTAAAGCTTCTTCATAAAAGAAAGAGGAGTTTGACAGAATAAATGTACTTGAGAAAATGTATTTGACCCGAGGCCCAATATATTGTCTCTACCTTGAATAATGAACAGGATCTTTCTTATGAATACCGTTCACTTAAGATCCCAGTTCGTAGGAGTGGTGGGACAGGCGTCTCTCCACTGCAGCAGGGACAGCATCATAACTACCCGCCCCTAGGCCTGGCTACGGCTTGTACTGATTATAATTGCCATTGATAGAGGTGGCTGCAGTGAAAGAGGGTGAGAGGACACAGCAAACAAAAATGTAGGCCTTCGTCCCAAATGGCACCCTATTCCCTATGTAGTGCCTGACTTTTGTCCAGAGCCCTCCGGTGCCATTTGGGACGCATACCAAAGGGTATCTAGCACTCGCTGCGATCTGCTCACTTTGGAACTGCTGGTCACAAACTCGTGGGACCGCGTAAATGACAAGAAGCCACCAAAGCAAGCTAATGTTTAATGCAAAGCATGTCAGCTCCTCTCCCGCCCCCTGTCACCTTCTGAAGAGCACGGGGGATTATTCTCTTAATTGACATTTTATCTTATTGCTTATATCTCCTTTAGTTTAATAGCCTTCATCTATTGTACCTTTCGTGTGTCTGCTCTAGTATCTTCCTCGATGTGACTAATGGGCATTTAAATGGTATGAGTAGGCTCCCTCTCTCACTGCTGTTACACTTGGCCTATTCTACAGTATTTACATTTTTGTTTAAATGGTAGGCCTTTATCAATTTGAAATCATCCTTAGGAAATAAAATATTGGACCACTAAAAACAAAATGCTATTGACTGTAAACATAATTGACCACAATCACAAATGATTTATATGTCTGTACATTTATATTCTGTCTTAATTATTTTCAACATTACCCATGAGCTGCAGCTTCACCTCTGATAACTGGCTCAGTTTACATGCTTCAGAGTTTATAAAGGCACAGAGAGGGAACAGACAACACTACTAAAAGACTGACCTGGCCTGGCTTTAACAATTTGATGCCTGTCGTTATCCTCCCGGTGTGTGTTGGTTCCCTTTCCGTTCCACTACCCTCGTGACTGTATAATGAATTATGCCGATGTTGAATTAGCATGTAGCTGTCGCTTCAGCTCTGCTGCCTGCCTTGTGACAGGACCACCTCGGCACACGCTCCTCACTGGCGTTGGGAGAGAGGGGGCCGCTGTGATTTATTAACTTCTAAAGCCACAACGAAGTGTGCCCACTGAATCACCAATGCAAACAAATAGGGCCAGTGCTGTCACTGTAAATTAATCTAGACAAGCCCACCACAACCCCCCAACCAGAAAGGGTTAATTATGCAAAGGACTTTGGCTTAGCCACACACACACACCATAATGTTCCCAGCAAGCACATTGGATTTCAGTTGTGGGAATGTACGTTTTTGTTTTCCCATTGGTTCTGGGAATAAAGCCATAAGTTTCCTTTTGTGTTCTGAGAACGGAAGTGAACTTTCCCCTGTTCTGGGAACTTTAGTTTAAAGGTTGCAGGGATGTTCTGAGAACGTTTTACTATGGTTCCCTGAATGTTTTCAAAGGGAGGTTTATTAACGTTCTGAGTGTTGGTTATTTGAAGGTAATTAAATAATGTTCTGAGAACATGGTCCAGTAAGACTTAATAACACTGCTAGCTTACGTTAACTGTTTTAAACTCCAAGCACAGATAGAAATGTCACGTGTGCTTCCTCTCTGGCCTCTAGGTCACCAAGCTGCTCGTTAGTGCGCACACCTGTCACCAGCATTACGCGCATAATGACACTCACCTGGACTCCATCACCTCCTTGATTACCTGCCCTATATGTCACTCCCTTTGGTTTCTTCCCCAGTCGTCATTATTCCTGTTCCATGTCGGTGCGCTGTACATGTTTCTTATTATGTTGCGTTTATTTATTAAAACACTCACTCCCTGAACTTGCTTCCCGACTCTCAGCGCATATCGTTATAGAATGACGTTTCACCAAAGCAAAGCATCAGGGGGTGATTTTTATTTTTGTGTTGGAGGTGATGATGGGTCCGGGTGGCCTCAGCCGGTTTGTCGGGTTCCCCTGCCTCAGCTGGCTCGACAGGTTTCCATACCTCAACGGGATCGATAGGCTCCCATGCCTCAGCTGGTGAACAGGTTCCCATGCCTCGACCAAGGCCACTGGGGAGGTCTCAGCCAGCGCATCAGGCTCTCACGCCTTAGCCGGTTCATCAGGTTTCTGCGCCTTAGCGGAGGCGACCGGTCTGCTCCGGATCCCCGGGATCGTCCCTTTGGTTGGCGTCCTGTGGCTGGAGCCGCACGCACTGGGGAGGGGTTACCGTCACGTATGGTCTCTCTCCGGCGCTCTGTTGCCATGCTCCTGCATCTAAGCCAGATTGACAGGTTTCCCGTGCTTCAGCATAGGTGACCGGTCCATTCCTGATCCACAGGATCGTCTCTTTGGTCTGCATCCTGCGGCTGGAGCTGCGTGTCAGGGAGGGGGTATTGTCACATGTGCTCCCTCTCCGGCTTCTAGGTCACCAGGCTGCTTGTTATGGTCCACACCTGTCACCATCATGACACGCACCCGCGCGTCATCAGACTCACATGGTCTCCGTCACCTCCTTGATTACCTGCCCTATATATGGCACTCCATTTGGTTCCATCCCCAGGCGTCATTGTTTCTGTTTCATGTCTGTGCGTTGTTCGTGTTTCTTGTTTTGTATTATGTTGCGTTCATTTATTAAAACACTCATTCACTGAACTTGCTTCACGACTCAGCGAACATTGTTATAAGAACACATGGAAATGAATTTGCTTCGGTGTTAATCATGCAAAAACATTCTGTTTTATTGTGGCACGGCATCAGTGTGATTCGATCATACTCTCTTTCCATGGAATTAGTCCACTGCGCCACCAGGATGGAGCTAGCATGCCATGATTTTTTTGCTCATATTGTTCATTTTTGTTTATTCAAAACAGACCCCATTTCAAAGGACACAAGCACTCATTAAGATCAGGTGTGGCCAATTAGTGGGCATGGCCAACACACCTGAACACACTTAACAAGATGGAGGCTAGAGAGTTTTGTTGATTCTGAGAACGGAATGTACATTCTTAGAATATTCTCTGAACATTACCACAGTTTTCTTGTGGTTTTTATGAAAAGTTTTCTTAACATTCTGAGAAAGTAATGTATTTTTTAAAATAACATTTGGGAGAAACATTCTCTGAACTATTTGATAACATTCCCAATGTCAAACCAGTTGGAGAACATTCCTAAAATATATTTTTTTAATTAATTAAATGTAACCATCTTCGAACTTCAAGGTAACGTTCTGTTATTAAAGTTCCTTAATTGTGTTGAGAATGTTTCAAAGTCAAGCAACTATCCTGCATCATTCCAGGAAGATGTTGGAAGGTTGTATGCAAAATAACAATAGGACAACTACACTTTCCCGAAGCGCTAAGAAACATGGTTCTCAGAACATTATGTGCTAGCTGGGTTGATGTTGGTTTTTTATAGTTGACTTTTCTTCAGGTGGGAGAACAACATTAGAAACCATATACATTATGCCTTTCAATAGAGTTATTTGAATTCTAAAATGTTTTCATCTGTTCCTACATACGTTTCTTTCTTAATTACACAGAGATATTTAATATTTTTCATCGTAATATTTTTTCAAAAATATTTACTCAATCACTTTGTGTATTACTCTAGTGAGCATGACCACCATCCCTTTTCCCTAACTGCTAGTTTAACACAACTAACTTCATCCTGTTTTCATAATGCTACTCTTAGCACTACAGTACGCATGCTAACTATAATGCCAGACCCTGTGTCCTACTCAGTCCTAATCAATATTCAGACCAGACTAGTGTGTGTGTTTTGTGCATGGTGTCTAGTAGGTGACTGGCCCGGCCCTGCTGACCCTGACGTAACACAGCAGACCACGTTACAGCATCGCTATGCAAAATGGAGAGGCTCCAAAGGTGTCTGTTGTCTGTCTGTTTGAGACCGCAGCACAGTGACCCGTCATCTCTGTCAGAGGCACCCTGGGCTGTCACATGCGCGCGCGGGCGCGCGGACACACACACACACACACACACACACACACACACACACACACACACACACACACACACACACACACACACACACACACACACACACACACACACACACACACACACACACCAGTGTACAGTGGTTTCTCCTTTAAAAGTTGCGTCATACTGCGGCACACCTTGCGTGCTGCTGCAGCATTCTGTGGCACAGTATCTATTTGTCAGCCATTTTTTCTGTTAATGCAAGTTTTGCTAGTTTGTCCACCAGAGGGCATCTACGAGAAGCATTTCATAGTCTTCCATATTGGCATTAACAGAGAATTGAAAACCTTGTTTGTAATAACATAGTTATGTGGCTTAATTAATTTGATTAATATTATGGTGTCTCTATTATGGTGTTCACACCTAGCTCGGCTATTAGACAATTCTTTAGTAAAGGTTGAATAGTCTATTGTTCGGCTCATAGCCCATCCTGCTATGCTTGTGCAAAACTAATAATATGACATTTTGCCCCTTTCCACGTTAAAGATTCCACGTGATAAAGTGTTTTTAGCCACAATTGGCCCCAACCCCAATGAATACATTTGGGCACAGTCGATAGTGTGCTGGACTTCAGGCTAGAATGTTGAGGGTTCGAAACTTGCTCCCTGCTTGTTTCATTACATTATTATGCAGGTCTCAGAGCAAATAGCCTGGATTGTTATTCCCGTCTCATTCCTCGCTCTCTTCCACGCGCCATTATCTGCCTGAGGGGCTCGCTTGTGGGCGTGCTGGCAGGATGTACTGTTTTTTATTCTGTATATATGAATTACAAATCAGCCTTTACTTAAATCACGTTTCTAGTCTATTGCATAATTTCAATGTGTAATCATTGATGTCCCAGGAGCAGGAGTGGTAAACGCTGTTGAAGTTTATAATTGTAGTTTGATACACCTGGTATTGGATATGACTGAAAAAAACCTTTATTTGTCTCTACGTTAACTAACATATTCTCCTCAATTGTACATTTTTTGCTTGACTCTTTATGACGTTATAATTATTTACATTTGCATCCACCGTAATGTTTTGTCAGCCATCTTTGCTGAAGAAAGTCCCCAGAGACGGGTGGCTTGTGTCAAATTCATCATTGGAACCACTCAATATGATTGGTCCTATAAAAACCTTGGGACCCAAATGCATGACGAGTGCTCTAACTCCCCCCTTGCGGGGGTCTGGAGCAATCAAGCCGTGACGCTGGGTACCTCGAACTCCTGCGGTGTAAGCTCACTTTTAAAAGAGGAACCACTGTACGCTGGTGTGAAGAGCTCATTGTAATGGCTGGAATGGTATAGCTGGAATGGAGTCAAACATGTGGTTTCCATATGTTTGATGTGATTGATAGAGTTCCATTAATTCCATCCCAGACATTACAATGAGCCCTTCCTCCTATAGCTCCTACCACCAGCCTCCCCTGACACACACAGACACCTTGACCATACATGTCTCTAACTGTGACAGAACGGCCGAACATCATTAATTAAACATCAGGGTTTCCCCTATCATCAGACAGCCATGGCGAGCTTCCACAGAAATTCCCTGTCGACATGTCGGAGAAATCTATTTTGGGATTACGTTTTGTAATAGCTTTTGACAGCCCCGTTCATTGGTGTTAGTGTTGGTTCGCCTCCCCTAACCCTATAGGATAAGATATCTGGACCGCGGACTGCCGTGGGTACGGGGTGTACTGTGCTGTAACTATCAGGGCTTGATATTGTTATGCCGTTTAAATGACCTGTCCAGTGAAAATCTCACTTTAAAAGGTTAATATTATGTTAATTCATACCCAGATAATGTTGTTGACTCATCCTATAAACTTGAATCTCAAATTCAAACAGACCATTTAAAAAATGCTTGCTATTTTTGAGGATGAGCTTGCCAATTATTGGTCTACTCGTGTTAATAATTTTAATGACTGGTGTATGCCCACACCATTTCAACACATAACATTTTATACTTAATTTCAATTTTTTGGAAGGAAAACTATTTAACTCATATTGTAATTAATTATAGGTCATATTTGATCGAAATCTTGAAACACTGGACAGTTACATTAAAAAGAGCTGAATCACTTGGATAAGGAACACAGGCAGGCAGACAGGCGGGCAGGCAGTGTCCTGGAAGAGAGCTAGCTATAGCTTAATCCCCCTTCCCCAAGGCTTTGAACAGAATGGCACCTGAGGAGATGGCTACCGTTTTACGTTTTCTGTGCATCGGCAAGACAGAACAGCTACCTCTGGTAAGACGATGGGTGGTGGTCTGTGTCTATTTGTCAATAACAGCTGGTGCGTGTAATCTAATATTAAAGCAGTCTCAAGATTTTGCTTGCCTGAGGTAGAGTACCTCATGATAAACTGTAGACCACACTATATACCAAGATAGTTTTCATCTGTATTTATTGTAGCTGTCTTTTTACCACCACAAACTGATGCAGGCACTAAGACCGCACTCAACGAGCTGTATAAGGCCATTTGCAAACAAGAAAATGCTTATCCAGAGGCGGCGCTCCAAGTGGCTGGGGACTTTGATGCAGGAAATCTTAAATCCTTTTTACCAAATTACGACCAGCATGTCATGTGCAACCAGAGAAAAATAAACTCTAGACAACCTTCACTCCACACACAGAGACGTGTACAAAGCTCTCCCTCGCTGTCACGCCTTGGTCATTGTATCTTGTGTTTTTGTTTTATGTTTGGGTAGGCCAGGGTGTGACATGGGTTTATATGTTGTATTTCGTATTGGGGTTTGTATTAATTGGGAGTGTGTATTATTAGGGGTGTGTCTAGTTAGGCTTGGCTGCCTGAGGCGATTCCTAATTGGAGTCAGCTGATTCTCGTTGTCTCGGATTGGGAACCGTATTTAGGCAGCCTGAGTGCGCGTTGTATTTCGTGGGTGATTGTACCTGTCTTTGTGTTAGTCACCAGATAGGCTGTATTAGTTTCACTCGTTTGTTGTTTTCGTATTTTCAGTTATTTCATGTACCGCTATTTTCTTCATTAAAAGTCATGAGTAACCTACACGCTGCATTTCGGTCTGACTCTCTACAAACAACAGACGAAGTTCATTACACTCGCCCTTCATTTTGCAAATCTGAGCATAATTCTGTCCTCCTCATTCTTGCTTACAAGCAAAAACTAAAGCAGGACTAGCTCAATACGGAAGTGGTCAAATGATGCAGATACTAAGCTACAGAACTGTTCTGCTAGCACAGACTGGAATATGTTCTGGGATTCATCTGATGGCATTGAGGAATATACCATATCAGTCATCGGCTTCATCAATAAATGCATCGATGACATCGCCCCCACAGTGACCGTACGTACATACCCCAACCAGAAGCCATGGATTACAGGCAACATCCACACTGAGCTAAAGGATAGAGCTGCTGCTTTCAAGGAGAGGGACACTGACACTTATAAGAAATCCCTTCGATGAACCATCAAACAGG
This sequence comes from Oncorhynchus gorbuscha, assembly GCF_021184085.1. Classification (NCBI taxonomy): domain Eukaryota; kingdom Metazoa; phylum Chordata; class Actinopteri; order Salmoniformes; family Salmonidae; genus Oncorhynchus; species Oncorhynchus gorbuscha. Next base: position 37,110,236 of record NC_060178.1, read on the forward strand.
CAACGTGTCAATACAGGACTAAGATTGAATCTTACTATGCCGGCTCTGATGCTCGTCGGATGTGGCAGAGCTTGCAAACTATTACGGACTACAAAGGGAAACCCAGCCACGAGCTGCCCAATGACATAAGCCTACCAGGCGAGCTAAACAACTTCTATGTGCGCTTCGAGGCAAGCAACACTGAAGCATGCATGACAACACCAGATGTTCCGGACGACTGTGTGATCATGCTCTCCATAGCTGATGTGGGTAAGACCTTTAAATAGGTCAACATTCACAAGGCCCCAGGGCCATATGGATTACCAGGACATGTACTCAGAGTATGCGCTGACCAACTGGCACATGTCTTCACTGGCATTTTCAACCTGTTCCTGACTGAGTCTGTAATACCTACATGTTCCAAGCAGACCACCATAGTCCCTGTGCCCAAAAGCGGCAAGGTAACCTGCCTAAATGAAAACTGACCCATAGCGCTCTCTTCTGTAGCCATGAAGTGCTTTGAAAGGCTGCTCATGGCTCGCATCAACACCATCATCCCAGAAACCCTAGACCCACTCCAATTTTCATACAGCCCCAACAGATCCACAGATGATGCAATCTCTATTGCACTCCACACTGGCCTTTCTGACCTGGACAAAAAGAACAGCTACATGATAATGCTGTTCATTGACTACAGCTCATCATTCAACACCACAGTGCCCTCAAAGCTGCTCATCACTAAGCTAAGGACCCTGGGACTGAACACATACATCTGCAATTGGAACCTGGGCTTCCGGACGTGCCGCCCCCAGGTGGTAAGGGTAGGCAACAACACATCACATAGGGTTGCGTGCATAGTCCCCTCCTTTACTCCCTCTTGATCCACGACTGCGTGGCCAAGTACAATTACTACACTATTAAGTTTGCCGATGACACAACGTTCATATGCCTGATCACAGACTATGATGAGACAGCAATTAGGGAGGAGGTCAGAGACCTGGCAGTGTGGTGCCAGGACAACAACCTCTCCCTCAACCATCGTGGACTATAGGAAAAGGAGGGCCGAGCACGCCCCTATTCCCATCGACGGGGATGTAGTGGAGCAGGTCGAGAGCTTCAAGTTCCAAGTTCCTTGGTGTCCACATCACCAAGAAACTATCATGGTCCAAACACACCGAGACTGTTGTGAAGAGGGCACGACAATGCTTTTTCCCCCTCAGGAGACGAAAAATATTTGGCAAGTTATACACCTGCACCATCGAGAGCATCCTGACTGGTTGAATCACCACCTGGTATGACAACTGCTCATCATCTGACCGCAAGGCGCTACAAAGAGTACTGTGGCACAGTACTTCACTGGGGCCAAGCTTCCTGCCATCCAGGGCCTTTATACCAGGCGGTGTCAGAGAAAGGCCCTAAACATTGTCAAAGATTCCAGCCACCCAAGTTATAGACTATTCTCTCTTCTACTGCACGGCAAGCGGTACCAGATCACCAAGTCTAGGTCCAAAAGGCTCATTAACAGCTTCTACCACAAGCCATAAGACTGCTGAACAGTTAATCAAATGGCTACCCAGACAATTTACATTGACACCCCCCCCCCACCTCCTCGCCGTATTTTTTACGCTGCTGCTACTTGCTGTTTATTATCTATGCACAGTCACTTTACCCCTACCTAAATGTACATCTAAATGTCAATGTATTATCTCGACTAAACTGTACCCCCACACATTGACTCGGGTACCGATACACCCTGTATATAGCCTCGTTATTGTTATTATATTGGTTAAGGGCTTGTAAGTAAAGATTTCACTGTAATGTTTACATCTGTTGTATTCGGCGCATGTGACAAATACAATTTGATTTGATATACTACCAAATATTGTCACTGCTGTCCAAACACTGACATGCAGACACAAAGCTGGTATATTTTGGGAGGGTGGGAGACAGATCCTCTTATGGTATTGTATTGTTTATTATATTCCCCCACTTTGTTTATGTTTTTCAATCAAACCAGCTTTCTACTGGTATTCCAGTGCCTGTGGAGGATATTCCTTTATTTTGTCATTTGCTACCATGGTCTATAGAGTCAAGTGAATATTTCTCTTCCTATACTAGCTGGTTATAACCCACCTCTGTCTGCATATGGTGTCTCCCACAGCCGATCCCCTCCTCTCCACTTCTCCTCCTCTCTGACATGCTTCAGTCTTTCTCAGAGAGAGGAGTGAGATTTGTCCCTTGACCTTGTTCAATTAAGGCTCGCTCCAAACTCAGGGTTAAGCTGAAATGATCTACCGCTCGGTTCTAGCAGTTCAATTCATATTTTAACATCCAATGATGCTCCCCTCACAGAAAGCCACGAGCCTAGCCTGTAGCTGGGTGATTGGTAAATGGAAAATACAGGGAGATGGAGAGAATGTTACACTTCCTGAGAGAGAGAGAGAGAGAGAGAGAGAGAGAGAGAGAGAGAGAGAGAGAGAGAGAGAGAGAGAGAGAGAGAGAGAGAGAGAGAGAGAGAGAGAGAGAGAGAGAGAGAGAGAGAGACAGAGAGAGAGACAGAGAGAGAGAGAGAGCTCTCCAAATAGAGGTGTAAATCATCACCATGCCTAATATTCCCAGTTTATCCTCAAAGAACACGGCTGTTTCCTGAGCGGCTTCTTGGAAAGGAAATAAATATTCTCCTATAAACGACCAGACAGTCAGAAATTCAGCTATCCAAAAGCCATGTGCCCCCAGGATTTTTTATTTTATTTAATATAGATTTGATTTGTAAAAGGCCAGATTTGAATTAATGTCATGGTCTCCCATTGGTTTAGTTTGAATTTATTTTCATTGGTTGACATTTTTCCTGGATGCCTGGACTGTGTGTTTGCAGTGACAACGAAACTGACCAATGGTTGTCATCAGTCTGTCCTTTGTTGCTCGATCCTTTGACCCTCCACTGCGAACAGAATGCATCCTTCCACACTGATGCCTGCCTGCACACTGTCTATATAGGCAAGCAAAGAGACTACCTGCCAAGAGGGAGTCGATTAGGCCTAAACAATGCCCTCACTGTTTTCAAAGACACCTTTCTATCTCTCCAGAAAGAGAGCGAGAGAGATGCTGGGGGGTATCAATAAACATATCAGCCTGCTATGGCACAATAATATACAGTATTGTGCAGGAATAAAGTTTGGCTTCGCGCCTATACCTAGTGGGAATAACATGTCAGGGACGCCTGGGGAGTTGAAGAATAAGGCATTACGCACACACACAGACACACAGACACACAGACACACACACACACACACAGACAGACAACAAGCCATCAATGAGGGAAAGGGAAAGGGAGTCCATTAGAGACTTATGGCAAACGTGATGTTCTCTGGTGAGGGGAGAGGAGGAGGAGATGGGAGGAGGAGGGAGGGGAGACAGGAGGAGGAGGAAGGGAGATGGGAGAAGGGGGAGATAGGAGGGGAAGGAGTTAAGATCCCACACGGATAATTGTTTATCCCTGGGAGAACCCTCAATGTTTGTCTGAGGGTGGCTAAGTAAGTTCAGCAGCACTATTGGACAGGGAGAGCAGAGCAGAGCAGAGCAGACCTGGGTTCAGACGCTATTTGAAGTCTGTGAAATACTTCAAGTGTTTGCTTTAGCCTGCCTGGAGTGCCAGATGGGCAGAGTTTTGTGTCTATTCTATTGGTTCATTGCGACAGGCAAGCTCAATCAAGCCCAGCTAAAGTATTTGAAATTATTTCAAATAGTGTTTGAACCCAGGTCTGGAGCAGCACAGCACAAACCCAAGGCTGGGAAACATTAGGATGAATCAATTAGCCTGCCATTAGCCACTAAAGTGGCCCTCAATGACTCGTGTAATTATGACCCACAGCAAAGATCGTTTTACTGAGGCACATTGTTCCCCCCTTTCTTTCTTTTCTTTATTTATTGTATTTGTTTAAGATAATCCGTTCCGTGGTTTTAATTATGTGCATTAGGTTCAGGGCGAAATAAATCAATCATAATTTGCCTCCATCAGGGCAGAATCGCCTCCAGACCAGGCAGAGGCAGCCAGACACACTACAGGTCCCAGATCCCTGGTTCAGCCGACTGTTCCTATGGGGTTCCTGTCTGCAGAAACCAAATACCCAAATAACTCCAATATTTTACATATCAATTATATTATACTATATACATACCTAAATAATATACTCCAATATCCTTGGAGGCAAACACACACTGCAGCAGTTTCTTTGGTTCTGTCTCTCATACGACCTGACAATGCTCCTTTGGGGTCTCGTCTGTCTCATACGACCTGATAATTCTCCTCTGGGGGTCCTGTCTGTCTCTCATAAGACCTGATAATTCTCCTCTGGGGGTCCCATCTGTGTAAACCAAATGCCCAAATAACTCCAGGGTGAAACCAGGATACAGGGAGGATGAAGGGATTGAACAGTGACAGTTTCTTGTAGCTATTGTATTGCTCAGAAAATAATTATGTCTTTGCATCACATGTAGGAAAACGCAGAGAAACGCTGGGAATGTTCAGATTATGCTAACTGATAGTATTATTCATGTCCCTAGCCTATAGCCGTCCACAAATAACGACTTTCTACTAACTACAGTATCACATAAATCTTTCATTTTTTTCTGCCGCATTTTGTTGCTGAACTTTGTTCTTAGTTCACTATTTAAATGTGGATCAAATATTTTCCTGCTCTGTTTTTGTCTATGAGGAAGATCCTATAAACTCTGACCTGAAGTAGAACGGTCGCTCTTTTATAAGACTGATGGGGGAGGTACTTCATGCCAAGTAAAATAAACACTTTGTGAATGTTAAAGACTCCAGCTATTTTGTTCCTTTTATTTTTTCCTCTTCCAAGACTTGGCAGACGAGAATCGAATCATTGCATGAATGCAGGAGGGGTTTTTGGGAGCATCCCAAATGGCGCCCTAGTCCGTATCTAGTACACAACTTTTGCACGACAAAAGTACCGCATTGTAAAGGGAATAGACTGCCATTTGGGACATACCCTTTATGTTCCGTTTTCATTTGACAGTCTAGACATTTTATGACTTTGGGAAGAAATCTGAGAGACTCCGTTTTCAGCTGCAAACAGCTGTGAAGAGGAGAAGAGCATCCTCCCTAGCTTTTGTGTGCTCTTTGAGTCCCAAAATTCTGTTAACTGTGCGACTTAGTTGGAAGTCTTTATCCCTGCCCTTTAACCAATGGACAGGAAAGATCGTGTGAACTTGCAGTAAACAATATTTAGTCATCCAGGTTTACTCAAAGTCCAAAATGTAGTTTAACTTGCATACAGTATCAGTAAATATTAAATTCCCACTATTCTAGAAATGTATTCCTGTGGTATTATCCTATGAGGAATTAAAGGTGATAACAATATTGTTCAACACATTTTTTACACAGGGTTATACTACTTTCAAATGAAAGTTTATTGAGATTTGCAGATGTTATCGCAGATGCAGCGAAGTGCTTGTGTTTCTAGCTCCAACATTACAGTGTAAGACCTAGCAATAAAATAACAATACACACATAATATAGTATGAGCCACGACTAGAGTACAATATATAGTAAGTCCCATTAAGGGTCCCAATATGCCTGGCAAAAAACAAACACTGCATTCCACATTAAGAAGCTCATACCAACAGTTAAGCATGGTGGTGGTTGTGTGATAGTTTGGGGATGCTTTGCCGCCTCATGACCTGGATGACTTGCCTAAAATAGAAGGAACCATGAATTCTGCTCTGTATCAGATAATTCTACAGGAGAATGTCAGGCCATCTGTCTGTGAGCTGAAGCTGAAGTGCAGCTGGGTCCTGCAGCAAGACGATGATCAAAAACACACAATCAAGTCGACATGAAAAGTTTTGGAATGGCCTCGTCAAAGTCCAGACCTAATCCAAATGTAGATGTTTTTGCGAACTTGAAACGAGCAGTTCATGCTTGAAAACCCACAAATGGTGCTGAGTTAAAGCAGCTCTGCATGGAATAGTGGGCCAAAATTCCTCCATGGCGATGTGAGTGAAGCAATCAGTTATTGAGTGAAAGGGGGGCAATGCATTTTTCACACACAGGGGCATTGGGTGTTGCAGGACTGTTGCGTTACTTGTTCACTCAGGTTCCCTTGATCTAATACTAGGTTTTGGTTGAAGATCTGATAGCATTTTCTATCAAAAATGTGCAAAAGTAAAGAAAATTAGACAGGGGACAAATACATTTTCACAGCACTGTGATATGTTGTACTGTTTAGAAATGAAAGCACTTTATGTCTCTAGAAACATATTCTATTCATATTTACAATAAAAGTGACTCCAAAACATCACAATACATTATTTACCATTAATTTCTATTGGACACGACATAATCCGAAACACATCCAAAACAAACTGCAAATGCATCCAACAAGTTTGTAGAGTCGTAGTGGCTGTAAAAGACAAGTGCAGCGTCCAAAATGGTACCATATTCCCTATATAGTGCACTGTTTTTGACCAGGGCAAGGAGTACACGAAATAGAGAATAGGGTGTCATTCCAGACACACACACACCCAGGGGGATTCCCCTCTCTCCACCTTATCCCCACCTTTTCAGTGTGATGAAGGACATTCTCTAATGACACAGGGGAGAGCAGCGGGGGTAGCCTCCCTCTGGCTGTACAGCCGGCCCCTTTCTCATCCCGCTAAACCCCCACCCAGCCCAGACACCCCCACCCTAACCACCCCACCCCAGCCATCCCATCCTATGGCTGGGGCAGCGATCTAATCTGGGTTTAATGCTATAAAATTTACTCCCATTGTTTCAGGATTAATGAAGTATTCCTGCCTGTTCCATTTTGTTCAGAGACAATGAGACATGTGAGGAGGGTTAATGTTTTAAATAGCAATTCTCAAACATTGGCCTTAAAGTCAGTAAGTCATACAGTGCCTTCAGAAAGTACTCAGACTCCTTGACTTTCTCCACATGTTGTTACGTTACAGCCTTATTTTTACCTTTTTTTTAAATATATATTTTTTAAAGATAATTCTCAGCCATCTAATACGCAATATTTCATAAGGAAAAAGCGAAAACAGGTTTTTAGAAATGTTTGCAAATGTATAATTAAGATACCTTATTTACTTAAGTATTCAGACCCTTTGCTATGAGACTCGAAATTAAGCTCAGGTGCATCCTATTTCCATTGATCATCCTTGAGATGTTTCTACAACTTGATTGGAGGCCAACTGTGGTAAATTACATTTATTTGACATGATTTGGAAAGGCACATGTCTGTCTATGTAAGGTCCTGCAGTTGACAGTGAATGTCAGAGCAAAAACCAAGCCATGAGGTTTAAGGAATTGTCCGTAGATCTCAGAGATAGGATTGTGTCAAGGCACAGATCTGGGGAAGGGCCACAGTGGCCTCCATCATTCTTCAATGGAAGAAGTTTGGAACCACCAAGACTCTTCCTAGAGCTGGCCACCCTGCCAAACTGAGCAATCGGGGAGAAGGGCCTTGGTCAGGGAGGTGACCAAGAACCTGATGGTCACTGACAGAGCTATAGAGTTCCTCTGTGGAGATGGGAGAATCTTCTAGAAGGACAACCATCTCTGCAGCACTCCACTATTCAGGCCTCTATGGTAGAGTGGCCAGATGGAAGCCACTCCTCAGTAAAAGGCACATGACAGCCCGCTTGGAGTTTGCCAAATGGGAACTGAAGACTCTCAGACCACAAGATTCTCTGGTCTGATGAAACCAAGATTGAACTCTTTGGTCTGAATGCGAAGCGTCACATCTGGAGGAAACCTGGCACCATCCCTACGTTGGAAGCATGGTGGTGGCAGCATCATGCTGTGAGGATGTTTTTCAGATGCAGGGACTGGGAGACTAGTTAGGGTCGAGGGAAAGATGAATGGAACCAAGTACAGAGATCCTTGATGAAAACCTGCTCGAGAGCGCTCAGACTGGGGGCGAAGGTTCACCTTCCAACAGGACGACCCTAAGCACACAGCCAAGACAACGCAGGAGTGGCTTTGGGACAAGTCTCTGAATGTCCTTGAGTGGCCCAGCCAGAGCCCAGACTTAAACCTGATCAAACATCTCTGGAGAGACCTGAAAATAGCTGTGCAGTGACACTCCCCATCCAACCTGACAGAGCTTGAGAGAAACTGCAGAGAAGAATGGAAGAAACTCCCCAAATACAGGTGTTCCAAGCTTGTAGCGTCATACCCAAGAAGACTCTATGTTGTAATCGCTGCCAAAGGTGCTTCAACAAAGTATTGAGTAAAGGGTCTGAATCCTTATGTAAATGTGATATTTCAGTTGATTTTCTTTTATAAATTAGCAATAATTTCTAAAAACATGTTTTTTCTTTGCCATTAAGGGGTATTGTGTGTAGATTGATGAGAAAAAAAACTATTTAATCCATTTTAGAATAAGGCTGTAACGTAACAAAATGTGGAAAAAGTCAAGGGGTCTGAATACTTTCCCGAAGGCACCGTATATAGATGCTGCATATTTTACATTTGAAATTGAACCTTTAATTAACTAGGCAAGACAGTTAGGAGCAAATTCTTATTTACAATGACGGCCTACCCCGGCCAAACCCGAGCTTCGCCCTATGGGACTCCCAATCACAGCAGGATGTGATGCAGCCTGGATAAGTGGCTGTAGCCTTTAAAGTAATGACATGGTGTATGCTACATTTGATGCACTTGCCTTCCCTGCTATCATTTTGAATTCATAGACAGTGGGAGAAGGTGTTTGTAGTTGGAATGGATAGATCTGTAAGTGTGTTTTATTTCATAAAGTGGAAGGTTGGCCTTGTCTACCCTAATGAACAGCGAGGGAGACCTCTAGAGGCAGAAAAGGGAACAGCATGAATACCTTCGCTCTGCCACTCCACACGCACTGCCAAGTCCAGTGCTTGGCCTCACAATGTGCACTATCGCTCAACGACAGACTTCAGTTGTCGCCCAGATCCTTATGCTTTAAGAACCAGCAATGTTAGGGCATTGTAAGAATAGTAAACAAGCACCACGGTAAGAGCATCAATCAGTGTGTTTTCTGTGTGAATGCATGGAGGTCACATTTACACACTGAACTGGTAATCAGTGAAGTACAAAACCACCATTATCCACAGTTCAATGTGTCCTAATACTGATATAAGGCACCTAAGACACCAGTGATGTCACCGAGGTGATGTTCCCACATGGCACCCTAATCCCTGTATAGTGCACTACTTTTGACCAAAACCTGTGGCCCCCAGACAAAAGTAGTGCACTATAAAGTGAATAGGGTGCCATTTGGGATGCCATAACTGAGTCCTCAGAGACGATGCCTCATTCATTACCAGAGCGTAAACCCCATTTATAGTATTTGTTTATTTATTCCTGCAATATCACAAATTGCTTTATGACATATGTATTGAATACCAAGCAGTCCTGGCCAATGCTCTGGTAGTTATTATTGAAGTTGCATTTTAAGTTAATGAAATTATATAAATTGAGTTTTGTTATCGTGTAGTCTTGCCAGAGTCTAGCGCCGTAGCCTTTATTCTGGCACGGAGATGAACCATAAAGAGGAAGGTGATTTATCAACTGGATGAACCCTGTCCTGACAGGGATGTCCTACTGCCAGCTACACTACACTATGTACTTCTACTGCCATTTACACTACACACTGTACTCGAGTCGTCTCAGTCTGAGCCTGCTCGCTTTTACAGTCCACATGGATGCACCACCAAGCGTTACCGTGGTGAAAAGAAAACAATTCTGCCACGCCGTTGCTCTCCAGACCAAAGGAGGAGGATGAGTCAGGCATGGTGTGTGTGTTCTGTGTGTCAGGCGTGGAGTCAGGCAGGGCGTGGAGTGCTGCCTACAGCCGACAGCTTGTTATGCTGTCACAGCGCTGTGTGTGAGTGACCTATGGTGTCACGACGCTGTGATTGGTGACCTGTGTGACTGACCTCTGACCCTTTCTGTCGTTTGCAGTGCTGAGTATCCGTGGCGCTCAGGAGGAGGAGCCTCCAGATGCCCAGCTCATGCGATTGGACAACATGTTGCTGGCGGAGGGCGTGTCTGGACCTGAGAAAGGGGGCGGTTCTGCAGCTGCTGCGGCTGCTGCTGCAGCCTCAGGGGGCGGGGCAGGAGCGGATAACTCAGCGGAACACTCGGACTACAGAGCCAAGCTCTCTCAGATCAGACAGATCTACCACACAGAGCTGGAGAAATACGAACAGGTAAGGATGGACAGGATACACTCACCCCTCAGAGAACTACTGTCTTAGGTGTCTTTTACCATAATCACGTACTCTAACCATGTAACCCAAACGCACCAGCTCCACCCATCACCATTCCCATCACAGTGATTATTTGTTAACCTATGACTACCTGAAGAATGATGAGTGATAAAGTTACAGAAGCACAAATATCATACCACCAAGACATGTTAAACCTCTCAGCATTTGGAGGAGAATTACAATAACAGGGGAGGTCAGCATTTTCGGGGGGTATGATGTTTGTGCCCCTGTAACTTTCTCACTCATCATTATTCACAATTTATTCAGAATTGATCTGTAATCATGTAGAAGTGTTTAGAAACATGTTATATTCTTATTTACAATAAAAGGGACTCCAAAATGACACAACACATTATTTACCATTTCATTTCTATTGGGCTCAAAATAATCTGAAACAAACAAGACAAACAACAAAAGCATCCAACAAATGTGTAGAGTCACAAGCTTGATGTAATCATTGTGCGCCAAATACGCAACGTTTGACTACTTTAATACACATATAAGTGAATTTGTCCCAATACTTTTGGTCCTCTAAAATGGGGAGGGGGGGGGGGGGGGGGCTTATGTACTGGTTCACCCGATATGGATGAAAATACCCTCAAATTAAAGCTGACAGTCTGGTTTTGAAATTATACAATGGGCTAAGAGGTTATAGTGCAAAGTGCTGGAATACAGAGGCAAAAACTAAAATGAAGTGTCACTGTCCCAATAGTTTTGGAGCTCACTGTATATCCCATTTAGGAGATGTTTTTATCCAAAGCGACTGTATGCATACATTTTACATATGGGTGGTCCCGGGAATCAAACCCACAATCCTGGCATGCAAGCATCATGCTCTACCAACTGAGCCATACATCTTTTTATATTTACATCCCAATTTAAGGAGGCTTTCTACATTTATGGCATCCATCTAAAGATGTGACAGATTTTCTCTCATCTCCATTGCATCCCTATGTAATGTGCAGTTTCCTTCTCTTCTCCTCCATGTCATTATCTACCATGCCAATAAATCAGAGTGGATTTTACTGCATAACGTTGTCTACTTCCTAACCAATATACACACAGTCAAATGTTAAGGCTGGCTGGAATGAATGCATGCCCTGTTTGATGAAATGCAAATGTATTTTCCGTATAGTCCCAGACACTGCTTACATTTATATAAAAAAAAGCAAAGTCAGTGTTGTGATGTTAATCTAGTCTAGAGACAGGGTTTAGTGTTGTGATGTTAGTCTAGTCTAGAGACAGGGTTTAGTGTTGTGATGTTAGTCTAGTTTGTAAACAGGATTCAGTGATGTTAGTCTAGTCTGTAGACAGGGTTGCCATCCTGAAACACACACACACAGTGGAGTAGGGTAAAGTTGCCTCTAGACGCTGATCTTGGATCGGTTTTGCATTGTCCCCGCTAATGGTTAAGTTTAGGATTGGAGAAGGGGAAGCTGATCCTAGATCTGTACCTAGGGGAAACTTCACCCCGGAGCCACATACAATAGGCAGGACTGTAGCAGTCGGAAGTAGTGTGGAAAACAGTCCTGCGACTATGCCACCATTACATGCTGACAATGTGCTATATAATTATATATAATATGTAATATATCTGTAATATACTGTATTTAAGATGGTATCCCAGTGCGGATGGAGGGGGGACAGTTACACAGGGAGTCATGGCAACGGAAACAAGGTACTCCTCCACTGCAGACCACTGCCCAACCATACACTATGTAGAGAGATAATATATTTTATAGTCATAATATCATTAGTTAATAACATTATTTTACTTTGGTTAGGTTGTTTACCAAATAGACACCCTTCGGGATGTGTTGAGTCAAATACATTTTTCCACATCTGACTAGTTTTTATAAAGCTGGGTTAGTAACTAAATCTATTCGCGAATCCAATGTGAACCTTGGCTCCAGTGTTTTTATTTACAACCCAGAGCTTTCTAAACCCAGCATTTTATACCACGCTTCCCTCCCTTACAATCTCAGTGATAGGGAACAGACCTTCACTGTCAGGATCAGGATTAGGAACTGGATGGCAACCCAGTCTTTTAAAGCCGTAGTGTTGCTTACGGAGTAAAAAAATACTAGAACTCACTTATCATTTATCACCACAATTTATTCGTGGTTTAACAGGTTTTTTTTTCTTTATTATTTTTCAAGATATTTATTTATTTCTATACGTTTATTTGTAATCGATGCTATGCCTGCTTGCTTTAGATGCTTTCAGTAGCATCATAATCAGTACATTGCACTATACCATGTTTGCATGTATTTTGTTTCAGACAAGGCCCACATACACATTATCCAGGATATACATGTCTGTGTGTGTGTGTGTGTGTGTGTGTGTGTGTGTGTGTGTGTGTGTGTGTGTGTGTGTGTGTGTGTGTGTGTGTGTGTGTGTGTGTGTGTGTGTGTGTGTGTGTGTGTGTGTGTGTGTGTGTGTGTGTGTGTGTGTGTGTGTGTGTGTGTGTGTGTGTGTGTTGTTATGAAGACATTATGTCTATAGTCTATCTGGGGCTGTGCCAGATGGCTTCACTGGCAGCCCCATGCATCATTGTATGACACCAACCGCATGACTACTCTGCACCTTACCTCTCATATCATCACCACCTATTCACTGTCATTTACATTCGTTGTACAGACATTTTTGTATTGTTGTACTTTGTCTTGTTACTGTCTCTCTTCATTCACATCCTTCTGCTTTGATAACTATTGCTTTCATGTCAATAAGGGCCCTTTGAGATGAGTGTGAATATGACAGACATATTGTAGAGTGATGGAGAGAGAGAGAAAGTGAGGGGGAGAATTAGAAGGAGAAAGAGAACAAGACACGACAGAGAAAGAGGGAGAGGGAGAACAAGAAAGAGTTCTAGAGAAAGAGAAAAGGACAGGGAGTGAGACAGAGGGAGAGAGACAGAGGCTGTAATATCATGTCAGGTTCACGCCTAGTGCCACACAGGAGGGTGAGTGTATCATCATGGCATGTTAATCTCTCAACCCGCTCAGCTGCGACTCGACTGCGGTAAGAAGAGAAGGTTTGCTGCTCGTCAGCAGGGACTAGCAGCTGTCATTTCTCCATGTCTCCTTTCTGAAAAACGACACTTACAGTTGCCATTGCCACTTCTGTTTAATATGAAAAATATCACCACTTATATTCCCCCTTGACTTCACAACATGGAAGCATTCCCATGAACTACATACATTAAACACCTCTTAATTTGCATCCAATTTTTCCTTTCTGTCTTTGTGCATGACCTTGACTGATGTAGAATACCATACAGTATATTTTTGCACTGTATACAAACACTGCATTAATCCAATGCTAGAGGACACCACCCAGCCCGTCAATAGCCATATAGTATATCACCATCATCATGGTGAGGCTGCTATGAAAACTCTCACCAACAACATTTCTTTTGACAGTCTAGATAGAAGAAACTGATGTCACTCGGGACAAGAGTGTATGCTAAAAGACTCAAATGTAAATGTAACAAACCAGATTGCTCTATCTATCTGATCACCTCTCTCTCTCTGTCTGTTTCCCCCCCTCTGCAGGCTTGTAACGAGTTCACCACCCATGTGATGAACCTGCTGAGGGAGCAGAGTCGCACGCGGCCCATCTCTCCCAAGGAGATCGAGCGCATGGTGGGGATCATCCACCGCAAGTTCAGCTCCATCCAGATGCAGCTCAAACAGAGCACCTGCGAGGCCGTCATGATCCTGCGATCCCGCTTCCTCGATGCCAGGTGTGTGTCTTGTGTGTGTGCCTACAGCTGTGCAAATGACCGTGTGCAAAGTCACTGTGCCACTGCAATGTTTTTGTTGACTTGCACAGCTAGCTACAGTATTTCCATACCTGTAGCTGCATTAGTCACATCAGGTGCTTTTACAGTCACGTTGACAGCGTGTTATTCTACAGCTTACCACCACTCTATACAACATCATCACAACTGATCTTCCGAAATCAACCAAAGTTTTGAGCCTACCTACGGCACATCTATTGGTGCCATTTCAACCAGCACATAGAGCCTTGCTTCTTGGCCGCAGACAATTATCTCCTCTCTCCAGGCTCCATAACGCTAAATATTTCCCTTTTTTAATATAATCCCTTGTTCCTTTTGATGCATGTTTTGGATTTGCATACATTTCTCAGAGGATAAATCTCACTCTGAGTCGGAGTCGGAAGCATAACATTTAAATTAGGCTTGGGCTCTTCTTACAAAGCTCCCCCCCCACCCCTATTCTTCTGCAAATGATTGTGGCTGTGGTGCAGGGAGGGAGACAGGGGAAGAAGGGAAGGGCTTTCAGTTAGAGAGTGAGTGAGAGAAAGAGAGAGAGAGAGAGAGAGAGAGAGAGAGAGAGAGAGAGAGAGAGAGAGAGAGAGAGAGAGAGAGAGAGAGAGAGGCACTGCCTCCCTACCAGTCTCAGCTTTACTGATTAATCTGCAGCCTGCCCTAGCACCATGCTGTGCACATTTACATATTCTCAAGCAGGCTTTTGGAGTGCGGGACGAAGATTTCAGCACAAATCTCTTTCACCAGTCAATCGATGCGATGCATGGAGGCAAGCATTTTTACAGGGTTCCCGACCTAGCTTATGTAAAGCCCTGTCATGAGATGTGGCACATGCAGACATAACCTGATGGAGGGTGGAGATGGAAAAGGAGGAAGAGATGGAGGGGTCAGTGAACTGAACTAGCATCAACGCGTGCTTACGGCACGTTTTCTAGCCTTTAATAAGGAAGGCCAGTGTTCTGTTGTTTGTCAGGATTTGCAGGCGTTGTTCATTTCTATTAGTGAACCTTCGCAAAGAAAACATATTTCGTACCAGTTTAGGCAGCTGTATTGAAATGGGGTGGCAGTTGTATGGAAGGTATTGGATCAAATTGGGTGGTAGTTGTGTTGTTACTGTATGAGGTGCCTGTATGAGGTGCCTGTATTACCTCAAAGGGCTTTGACACTTGGCATTTCCTATTTTACATAGTGTTTATTCGGTCCTAACTAACCAATTTCTATCATTCTCCTTGTAGACGGAAAAGACGGAACTTCAACAAACAGGCGACAGAGATCCTGAATGAGTACTTCTACTCGCACCTGTCTAACCCTTACCCTAGTGAAGAGGCCAAGGAGGAGCTGGCCAAGAAGTGCTCCATCACAGTTTCACAGGTACAGTACAGTGCCACCTGTCTTCTGGAAGGCCACAGTACACGTAGAACAGGACTAGAGGCAGTAGTGGATAATGTGGAAGGCCAGTATAATCATTTTCACAATTTCACAGTATTATTCCAACCTCATTGTGTGGAAATATACATACAAAACTGGAAAATCTGTTTTTTGACTGCGCTGAGCCTTTAAGATGTGAGCATTACATGATTTTCTTAATTCATAGGCTACATCACAGGGACTAAATTGATAGTGTAATATGATGATTGATAATGTAATTAAGAATGCACCAACAATACCAAGGTAAACAGCTGTCATGTTATGTGTTTCTCGTCCATCATCTCCTCAAACGGTTTCATTAAGTTTATGCAAAATTATTTTGAGGATGCATCTGGGCGTTGTTTGATGATAACAACGTGCTTCAGGGTCTGAATGATTAGTTGAGCATCTGTCTGTGCCCCAAATGGCACCCTTTTCCTTATGTAGTGCACTATTTTTGACCAGAGCCCTTTTTGACCAGGTCCCATAGAGAATAGAGTTCCATTTGGGACTCGACCTCTGGGTCTATGATAAAATAATATGTTTACCTACCTTCTCTCTGCATTCGTTCAAACTCAGCAACCGGATTGATTTAGTTTTTTATTTTAATGTTATTTATCATTAGCGCTACCTGGCTTATCCTGGTAGCTTCATCGGGGAGTCCATTAGCTGTAATGGGTGTTAGATCGTGGATGTTGACTGATTGGTGCTAGCGTGAGCTCTGATGATAGCTGCAGTCATACTGACATAATGAGACTGTTACTGGCAATCATTCCCTTCTGCCACTAATGTGGATTCACAGTACTGGTCTACGTAGCGAGTGGTAGTACTCGCTACTACCTCGAAAATGTGTGTTCCAAATGGCACCCTATTCCCTATATACTGCACTACCTTTGACCAGGGCCCATTGGGCTCTGGTTAAAAGTAGTGCACTATAAAGGGTATAGGATGCCATTTGGGACTCAGGCAAAGTCTTTCTTCAGTGTCGGAATAGGATATGCCAGACAGTGGAGGGCCATGCATGCAGAGCTCATTCGGATTCTGATTTCACACATTTGCTCAGTAAAAAAGTGGGAAATGTATTTGTGTAACATTAACATTGGGTAAGCATTTACAAGTTGCACATTGTTTGTACAGGTTTCCAACTGGTTCGGAAATAAAAGAATCAGATACAAGAAAAACATTGGAAAGTTCCAGGAAGAAGCCAACATGTATGCTGCCAAAACTGCTGTGAACGCGACCAACGTATCCTCACACGGGAGCCAGGCTAACTCGCCCTCCACTCCAAATTCTGCAGGTGAGACTAAAGAATAATACCAATGGGTTATTTGGAAGGCTCTGAATGCACTCTATATCAGTCAAGGGCATTTTTCTATGTTCAAGTCAAAAGAACAAAAGGGAAAATTGCTTTTTCCAAGAGTAGGATACCAGGACCCCATGTCAAGTCTCCCAATACTTTCTTCGCTGTTGTCTTCTTTTCAATTAACACACCTTTTATTGTACTTTATCTCAACATAGAACATTTACATTTTGTTGTACCAATTGAATTGACTGAATTCATTGATCTTGTTGACCACGAATAACAGTTTTACAGAAACACATAACATATCATTCATGATACGTTGACTGTAGAGACATCTTACCATTCTACTTTCATGTTGACAAATAGTCACCACAACAGCACATCTGACGACTGTACTCGACTCACCGTTCCCTCAGCTTTATGCTGCCACTCTCTAACCTGTCTGCTCGCTCTGGCCCTAGCCCTAACACTAGCGCTACTTCTAACTTTTTCTCTCGCAGGGGTGGGCAACTCCAGTCCTCGAGGGCCAGATTGGTGTCACACTTTTCCTCCATCCCTAGCAAACACAGCTGATTTAATCAAATTCCATTCTAAACTGAAGCTCATGATTGGGTGATTATTGGAGTCAGGTGTGTTAGCTGGGGCTAGGGGAAAAACTGGGACACCAAGCAGGCCCTTGAGGACTGGAATTGCCCACCCCTGCGTCCAGCGCTAACTGCATTTGTTTGCTTGCTGACACTTTGCATGGTGCTTCTCCGGGTCTAACCCTGGACGGGGCTAAGTGGCTGAATCCTGCTCTGCTTGCTCCTCTTTCTCGCTGCTCTGTGATTCCAGTGCTCCCTCTCTCCTCTTCCAGGTTCTGCTGGATCTTTTAACATGTCAAACTCCGGCGACTTGTTCATGAGCGTGCAGTCTCTCAATGGGGACTCGTACCAAGGGGCTCAGGTGGGAGCCAACGTGCAGTCACAGGTAGGGCCATATAACTAAGCAGTGCAGAAGATACTACTATAGGAACAGATCCACCTCCCTAAGAAAAGACCTTGTAATCTATCCTAAATGCACTACAGGCATCTCAGTACTCCCCCAGTGTCTACATAACTATGGGCTCCTAATAGCGCCACACCATAGGGTTTTCAAGGTATCGTCTTCCACCATACTAAAACATTACAGCGAGTGTAAAGATGAAAATAATTCAGTGCTCTCTGCAGCTCTCACTAATTTCATCCTTTCGACAGTCTTCTAAACACGTAATGACATGTTTTGGTTATCTTTCTTCGTATTTGTCCATGGCTGGATGTATTTCCTGTGTGTTTTCTCTGCCTGTACTGTGTATCACGCTCCTTCTTGTCTTTGTCTTACAGTGTTAGTCTTGTTTATCTTCTGTGCTCTGACCTTGCTTTGTTTGTAACCCTCTGTTGTGTTTCAGGTGGATACCCTTCGCCATGTTATCAGTCAGACAGGCGGATACAGTGAGGGCCTCACAGCCAGCCAGATGTACAGTCCGCAGGGCATCAATGTAAGGAAAAAAAAACACACGTTTTTTTCCCGCTTTCTTTTCCCCCTACCAATTATTTCAAAGCCATAGGGCTCAGAATGCCACTTAGTAGGACTTGTCTCAGCTCCACCACAGTCACCTAGTTGATTGCTTCTGTATCGGTCACGCCACGGGCAGAACGCCAGAACGGCGTGGGGCCGGCCACACACACACGGAGCGGCCGCCTGAGCCTGTCACGTCCAATCAGCTCTCCCTTAGCACCTGCAGCCAATCGCGGCCGTGCAGGAATGGCACAAACAGGTGACACATCCTTTGACGCGTGGATCGGTCGCCCCCTAACGCCCTCACTGACCACCTGATCCTAATCATCACTCTGGATCCAGAGGCCCCGTTAAAACCCTATCAGAACAACCCCAGAGTAGAGTCACACTAAAAATAAAACTAGCCAAACTTCTAGCCCCTTGACAGAGCACTGAGGGGCATAACATGGGGACGTATTTCCACCATGTTATATTTTTTTCTTATTTTTTAGAGGATGGGGGATTTGGATTTGGGGGAAGTGTGTGTGTGTTTTGGGTGAGGGCAGAGGAGAGGGGGGAGGGAGGGGGAGGTTAGCTGGCGGCTGCAAACAGCAGGGAAATTCACAGCGACAAGCCGTGTCGTAAAAGGGAAAATCAATAAGACAGACACAAGGAGAGCGGAGTGTGGACTTGGGACAGCAATCCAAGCGCATTGCTCAGATCATGCTCCCGCCACACTAATGGCCCTGACAGCGAGCCGCGGCAGTGTGGGTCGGTGAGAGCTACGACGAGAGAGAGAGGACGGTCACAGGCACACACAGCCACGCGGCTAGGCTTCTGGCTTCCTCTCCCGTCGTGCCTCAATGGCCATATGATAATGAGATGAAATGCCTCCTGTAAAACAAAAGTGGGGTATGCAGTGTGTATTCAAATCCCCCCTCCTTTCCTGGCTTGCTCTCCACTCTACGCTCATCTCCCTCCCACAGAACAGGCTGTGATAACCCTGCGAGAGCACTACTGACGTGTTCAAGCCCTGTTCTCAGACAACACCCTGACCTTATGGATAGTCGTTATCCTTGGACCCCGTACCACGTCCTAAAATGCCACAATATTCTCTTTTTTTCCACACACTTTCATAACTTTTAATGAACCTTCTTACTGCGTAATACGAGAAGGATATCGTGTTATCTGATTTTTGAGAGACAAATGTAACAGCAGACTAGGCCTACGTTGTTATCCTTTCCTTCCATACAAATATGGTTCTCTATTCTTAATGTAGGATTTGGGGAGATATAATAACTGTAATCATATCTTACGGAAATCATTTATACATTTTAGAATTCTGGAGTGGGGTTGACTAGCTTATTTCCTTGTCTCTCTGCAGCATTGTACTGCAATAGTATTTGTGTCAAATGCAAAGTTAGCACCACCCCAACGTCAACATACAGTATGTGAAAATGACGCGTTTCTATGTTTTGTAGTAAAAGAGAGAGGAGGATAAGTGTTTCCAATGATATCATCAACCAATTGGTATGCAATTAGTAGGCAATGCCTACTCATAATTGGCTAAAATCACACTTATCTTCCGCTATCTTTTTTAATACAAAACATAGAAACGCGCCATTTTCACATATGTTGATGTTGGGGTGGTGCTGGAGATGAATATGAAGTTGAAAATTACACATTTACCTCAGCATCGAACCTATTCACAAAGTAAAGCTCAGGAAAGCTGTCACCTTAGAAACAGTGTATCAACCTTTATGCTCATCCAGCTTTACAGATGAGAGAGAGAGAGAGAGAGAGAGAGAGAGAGAGAGAGAGAGAGAGAGAGAGAGAGAGAGAGAGAGAGAGAGAGAGAGAGAGAGAGAGAGAGAGAGAGAGAGAGAGAGAGAGAGAGAGAGAGAGAGAGAGAGAGAGAGAGAGAGAGAGAGAGAGAGAGAGAGAGAGAGATCGGCAGTATGTCCTATCTGTGAAACGAGGAAAAGACTCCCCTCTCTCTGTGTTGATAATGACTGAGCAGTTACATAATGGGTTTTGTGGTAGACAAGAGCAGTAATTACAGTTTGGAAATAGACAGAGAGAGTGTCACCAAAGTCAGACATTTGAAGACATTTCTTTTTCCTCCATTTTTGATTACAGACTTTCTTCTGGCTAAAATAACAGGCTTTGAAATGAAAGGCTGTCAAGGACCATTTCCAGTTTTTCTGATCGCATGAAATTTGCTATTAATATCTCAATGCTTTTAGCAGGCCTGTCTCCGGGATTGGAAATGGCTTACCTCATGCCTCATTGTGTTTTCATTCAACGTCACAATTGGCGACCATTGATTCCTCTTATGACTGTTTTGGGACTTTTGTTTTAAGGTCCTTGTCAGACATTGTCACTGTTATTATTATGTGTGTTGCATTTATCTCAACCCCAGTGATACAAGAATGCAGTATTGTTTTTGAAGTGAAGACAAAAATTGTCTTCATTATAGAAATTTGAGCACATTGCATGTGATCTGAGAGGTACATATATGTGATTTACAGAATTTTCAGTTGCTTTAAACAAGTACAATTTTTGTGACAATTCTGTTCTGAAATATGAGGTCTAGGTTACTGTAATTTGAGTGAATCAGATCTTCGTCCAATACAGATTTGGCTTGAGGCTTTAGTGGAATGTTGGTTTTGTTGTTTTGGGGTTGTTCTAGCATTAGGAAAGCTCATACCGTACCTACTACACGTGTCCCCAGGACTTCCCAGATATGGAATTCAGTACTGCAGATAAGGTGATATTTTAAACGAATTGAACTGTATAATGAATATGTACTCTGAAAGAGAAGAGAAAAAAAGAAGAAGCAAAGACAGGGTATAATTAGTGTCCTTATGCCTGGGCTCATAATTCCTCCCTCCATTCTGTCTCTCCTGTCTCTCTCTCTCAGGCAAACGGAGGCTGGCAGGATGCTACCACCCCCTCATCAGTGACATCCCCCACAGAAGGACCCGGAAGTGTTCACTCGGACACGTCCAACTGATCCCTCCACCCTTCTCCTCCACCACCGTCCAGACAGCCTCAACCTCCACCCTCGATCATCTAGCCAGCCAGCCAGCCCCCCTCCCCATCAGGACTGGAGGTGACACACTAGACTCGTCACAGGGCAGGAGACCTCTCTCTACGGGTGGGGACTACAGAATGAAACACCATCACCACCACCAGACAGTTCTTTACAACCAATCATGACACAGTCAGTCAGTCAGTAGCCTGAGTAGGGCTCTTTCCTTCCACCTATCTACAACCCCCTCACTGTCTGTTTGTACAGTTTTCTTCAACCATATATCCATGTTGCCTCATTGTGTGATCATCTGACTTATAACACAGTAGGAAAACAGTTACAACACGTGTATACAGTATGGCCCGTATCTTGTAGATTTAAATGCTTTTCACACTACCTCTATTGAAAATAACAAGAAAACAACAACAACAACAATGGGACATCTTCTAAATAAGCTTTGATTTTTGTTGTTGTAATTACTGGTATTGACAGTAGCTCTCGATCTCCTCTTGTCCTGTCTCAAGGCTTGTTTTTAAGGACAGTTTTGCCTTTGTGACAAGTTTCACCCCATATAATTACTTAATTCACAACATCAAATAAATTCTATTAAAATTGTCCAGTGCCAAAGTTCAACACAGGAGATGAATTTGTATAATATGAATTGTGCTTGTAAATAAAACATCCCTCTGACATTTCATATGAAAAATGGTTCATTACTGTATTTAATAGCATTTCATGTTAGAGTATCAACAGGGTGCTTTGAAAAGGAGATTCAACCTTTCCTCCTCATTTTAAGC
Organism: Oncorhynchus gorbuscha; assembly: GCF_021184085.1. Lineage (NCBI taxonomy): Eukaryota > Metazoa > Chordata > Actinopteri > Salmoniformes > Salmonidae > Oncorhynchus > Oncorhynchus gorbuscha. The sequence goes on from NC_060178.1 coordinate 37,132,339, forward strand.
ATTCCGTTTCAGAGCTTCTACATCGGCCAATAAACATTACTGCAAGAATGGTAGCCTATGTTTTCTGCTCATACTGAATGCAGCATAGCAGGAGTGATGAACAATGCACAAGCAAACATTATGAGAGTAACAGTATGCTCCAGAATAAATGGAAGAGACTGTTTGGAAGGTCAGAAGGGAATGGATCGTGGCGATTCTAGCTAATGGAATTCTAATACATTCACTGCTCTTGAAATATTGTGTGTAGTGTGCACTGCATCCAGAGACCATTGACCTGCAGAGTTTAAAATCTACCCAGAACACTTAATCAATGAGTACATTAGCATCAATTATAATAAGCCAATATGTCTTTAAACACAGTGACTTACAGTGATTACCCTGGGTAACACTTATATTTGTCAAAGAGAAGAAAACAGTACAGAGAACACACATTAATGATAGTTGTACTCTATTCCATACAGTCTACCTATACGGAACATATGGTGTGTATACATACTGTACACACACATACACTACCAGTATCACCATCAATGTACATCAGTGTTATCGTAATAGCCAAATACTGCTGGTAACCAAAATCACTTGTTTAAGTGCAACAAAAAAAAGCATTTTTAATGTAGATTTTAATTCTGATTTTGTGGTATAATGTTGTAGTAATTGAAGACACGACTACACATGATGAAATATCTCTCAAAATTACCGTCTTTGTTTGGTGTTTTTGGTGCTAGTTAGCTCTTTCATTTCCTATTTCTCAGTAGTATATTACTGTCCATTTATTATTGTCACCCGGTTTGAATTTCTCCATTCAACCTCATCACTCATATCATCCTGTTTTTACATTTTGGTTATCAAGGTTGGTCACTATTCACTCTTATGTTTCAGCATCCTCCTAGCATATGGCGCCAGTCTAAATTACGCAAATAAAAAATACAAAAATGTAAATTAGATTTATTAATTTTGTTGTATTTGATTTTAGCTACAGTATTTATTTACACACAAATAGATATTGCCTTCTTGGGCATTTTAACATATCCACCATACTATTACGTAGATACCAAAAAATAACTACAAAAGCTTCAGCTCTATACATTGGGATCAGCTTGACCAACTCGACTTTCTTTGATTTGTAAAATTGTGTATTAACTGAAGTACTCCATGTGCATCTCATAGGAATGTTCAGCTAGTCTTTCTGTACTCAGAACACCAAAATGCAGTCCAAACACAGTAGTGTTTGTTTATAGAAATTAAATGGAAAAGACTAACCCTGATGGCACACAGACATGTGGGATATATGTTCTCACGTTGTGAATAAATACATTTGGCTACTGTTTTACTTTTCTTTCGCTTGGTTACAGGAGTTACAGTACGTTCTATTGTCTTTTCTTGCTAGCATAATGTGAATTAGCCCAAGAATGCTCTATGTATGTAGATGTGCACCTTTATTCTTGTTTTTCGTTTTTGGGGGGAATTTTGGGGGGAATTGGGAAATGTTTGACAGACAGGCAGGCAGGCAGGCAGGCAGGCAGGCAGGCAGGCAGGCAGGCAGGCAGGCAGGCAGGCAGGCAGGCAGACAGACAGACAGACAGACAGACAGACAGACAGACAGACAGACAGACAGACAGACAGACAGACAGACAGACAGACAGACAGACAGACAGACAGACAGACAGACAGACAGACAGACAGACAGACAGACAGACAGACAGACAGAGTTCCTTTCATATTACGGATATGATCCGCTCACTGGTTCACTTTGTACTTTCTAAAGCATTGACGCAAAAGCGTGTTTCTAGAAATGGGTACTGTCTTGTTAATGAAAGGTGATGTGAAAGGTTTGTGTGAACACGATCTCGTGACAGTGTTTTTAGCCCAACTAAATCCATGGTAATAGATATACACATTATATAGTATTTCAAATCATAACCAACATCTGTATAGATAATTACAGTACCACACAGCTGAATCCACCATAGACTGCATATCACAGAACTTAGTTCTTCCTTCACAAACTACATTTTATATTCAATGTACTTGTTGGAGACGTGGACGTGTACTATGATGAGTGAAGCTAAATCTTGTTCTTTTTTTGATAACTACAAATGGCTTAATTTGCTCCCACATCTGATAGTCCAGTTGACGGACAACACATAGGTACACTATGAGTGGAGTATGTTTGAGTGGTCTTTCGATACAGATTTTAGCCATGTGGCAAGCAGAACAGTAGCTTTTGTGATGCGTTGCCCGTAAAATAAGTAAAAGTTACTCTACTTTTCACATTGCCTTTCCAGTATCATCATTGTTATTGAAAGCTTCATGTAATGATGCTTTTAGTTTTTGGATATAAAAGGGAGAGAAAAAATAACTATAAAAAAGAAAGAAGAAACTGAAAAATTTTCTAAAACATCAAATGTTTTCTTTGTGGCATGTCTTTTGTTCTTTAATAAAATACCGTACTGCAGTGTTTTTGAATGTTACTTATTTTTTATAAAGATTTCAGAGTGAAATCATGGATCCTTTTCTTGACAGGTTTGACATTTTAAGATCTCTCTGCATATGTAAAAATAAAAAATAAAATAAAAAGTCTAACATTGGAAACTGCAAAACTACTCCGATTTAAAACCTGTTTTCTGTGGAGAAATAAATAGCTAACAAGGTGTAGGTTTTATGGTCTCTTTCTTTGTACTGTTAATGCATATTCCAAATAAATTGTTTCTTTTGTTGCATACTTTTGTATTGTCCTCATTGGTTTTCCTTGTCACGCACATACTATGGAGATTTCCATACATTCAATTAATTTATTCAGCCCCGTCCCATAGCTTTATAACAAAACCAAGTAGTGGGGATGCAACTGACTGAAAAACAAATCAAGGATTGTGAATTTAAGACACATAAGACTTCAGTAACAGGGTCAGGGTCATAAGTTACTGTAGGACACAAGTTTACACGTCTCAGACTTGTCAGTCCTTCACCTCTGGATAGGATCGCACATCACACTTCAAAAACATGCTTAAGCATTGGGGGCATTTTCTCACTGTTGACATAACGCCAGAGTTGGGGTGAGCTGGAGAGGGTGTGAAGGGGACATTTTCTCAGTTTTCTAAGTGAGTGAAAGCTGTGTGCTTACAGCAAGCAGACAGACGCCCCCGGTTCCCCCTCCTAGCTCCTACCTCCCACACATAGAGGGGAGCAGGGGGGGGGGGGGTAAGGAACTAGGAAAGGTTTCCAAAACCATCAGAGAGCAGCCAAATCACAGAGCGTGACGGAGACTGTGGGAGTGACATATGCAAACATGATCAAATATAATTACATGGGGATGTCTCCTTGTTTCTATCAAAGGGTTTCTTGTCGGCTCTGTTAGGAGGATGAAAGAGAGGAACTGTTGGATGTGTACTGTATGCTTTAATATATTCACCATGGCTTTACAAACCAAAAAGGTATTGTGAGTTTAATTACTGTACGTTGCTCTCTTGAAAAGGCATAAATCCCATACTGAGTAGAAAATCAGTTGCACTTACTATTCAAGTGCTTTAATCATCAGCAAAACAACCTGGTTAATGAGTTTCACCTGTACCTTGCTGCCCATTCAAACACTTGTCGTGAATTCACTGTACTGTAAGCTATCCTACTGAATGCACAGAGCAATTGGGGATGCACAGCACTCTACACCATGCATGTAGAAATATTATATATTCTGTGGTAATGGGTTATATTTTTCTTATAAATATGCAATACGCATAATCCCTTTAACATGCTTTGGTTTTTAGGTGGTATTTAGTATGTCAATATTGATCTACGAGGGGAAGCCGCTTGTTCTATGTCTTGTACTTGGGCAAATTAAAGGGACATATATTTTAAAAAGCTCTGGCATTTCTCTAGTTCTATCAATACACACTCCTTTTTCCAGCTGCACTTCATGAATAAATTACTTCTCAAACATAAATTGTTTTTGCCATATTGGCTGTTTTAGATGCGTCTTTTTGAAAGGTCAGCAGCCAAGGGAACGGTGTCTGAGAAACAAATTAAGTTAGGAAGAGGACCGATGCCAACCAAAGTGGTGGTGTTTATTGCTGGCCACTATTTGTAGTCCCTCACAATCCATATTTTTCATTTGTGCTTGATTTTGTGTTTGTTTTCTGCTATAGTATCCAATAACACACATTTGTTGAGCATAAGCTGTCTCAGTGCTAATACATAGCTTATGTCATATCTATACTTTCAACCTAATGTATCTCGCACACAAATCCCTTGCCAATGCCCACACTGTATCAATGGCAACACAATGCATAATGTACACCCCCCCATATCAAGTTTAGTGTTATTCACAGTGTGCGTAAAGAAAACCAATGCCTGCCAGCACAATACACATACACTGTAGGAATACAATAACCATCATACACCGTATGAAGGGTTGTAATGCAAGCCTGAGGGAATGGCTATGGAAGCAGAGACATGGCAGGGTCTGAGGGGCTGTGGTCTGATTGCAGGGGCTGAAGGGTTGTGGTCCGGTGGGGGTGTGTGGGGGGGGGGGATTATGTAGGTCCCTCACTCCCTCATTCGAGGAGATCGCTAAGTGAAGGACCTCTCTCTGGGTCCTACTGGGCAGAGAATGATGATGGGCAGTGGGAATGGAGGATCGACACCTCATGGTGAGGGAGATACTGCAGTCTCGACTGAGGGAGGGTTGGGGTCAGTGCCATTTCAATTCAGGAAGTAAAGTGAGATTCAAATGTTTACCTCTTGAATAGACTGGACTGAAATGGATGGAACTCTGGTCTAAGTGTGTGTCTATTTGTATTGGTTTTCAGTTTGGCAAAGTCACTTGAGCAAAATGTTGTTGGAAGGAATGCATGTGTGTCTTCTTACCTTTGCATTGCCACCCACAGATCTGTAATGAATTCTTCTGATCCTCTGGTGCTGGAAGTTTCATAAAGGAGACATGTTCGAAACGATTTTACAAATCAGTGTGTCATCATGGTCTTTCATGTCTTAAACCGTGTAATAATTTTACATTTGGGAGATATGGTCCATTTTCTAGTGTGGGAGTTTGATGTTGTAGGCTATAATGTTGCTTTATAATGTTAGCCTAAAGCTTTCTTAATGAGCCAGATATGGACCTTATCATCTTCTTCCAAAAAATGTAGAGCCTATATTTCCCTCGAAAACTGTGCCCAAAGACATTATTTCAAGAGAATTCAAAGCCAAAGACAACCCATCTTGGAATATAAATCCAAAACAAACTGAGAAATGCTAAACATGATCCTCTCTAGATGATCCGGGACATCTATATACTGGTATTACAATCACCTTGCATTCAAATCCAGAACCAAGACTCTCTTGCTGGGCTACATACAGTGCCTTGCAAAAGTATTCACCCCCTTGGCATTTTTCCTATTTTGCAGCTTTTACAACCTGTAGTTTAAATTGATTTGATTTGGATTTCATGCAATGGACATACACAAAATAGTCCAAATTGGTGAAGTGTAATAAAAAACGGAAAAAAGGTGCATGCATATGTATTCACCCCCTTTGCTATGAATCCCCTAAATAAGACCTGGTGCAACCAATTACCTTAAGAAGTCACATAATTAGTTGAATAAAGTCCACGTGTGCAATTTAAGTGTCACATGATCTGTCACATGATCTCAGTATATACAGTGGGGCAAAAAAGTATTTAGTCAGCCACCAATTGTGCAAGTTCTCCCACTTAAAAAGATGAGAGAGGCCTGTAATTTTCATCATAGGTACACTTCAACTATGACAGACAAAATGAGAAAGAAAATCCAGATAATCACATTGTAGGATTTTTAATGAATTTATTTGCAAATTATGGTGGAAAATAAGTATTTGGTCACCTACAAACAAGTAAGATTTCTGGCTCTCACAGACCTGTAACTTCTTCTTTAAGAGGCTCCTCTGTCCTCCACTCGTTACCTGTATTAATGGCACCTCTTTGAACTTGTTATCAGTATAAAAGACACCAGTCCACAACCTCAAACAGTCACACTCCAAACTCCACTATGGCCAAGACCAAAGAGCTGTCAAAGGACACCAGAAACAAAATTGTAGACCTGCACCAGGCTGGGAAGACTGAATCTGCAATAGGTAAGCAGCTTGGTTTGAATAAATTAACTGTGGGAGCAATTCTTAGGAAATGGAAGACATACAAGACCACTGATAATCTCCCTCGATCTGGGGCTCCACGCAAGATCTCACCCCGTGGGGTCAAAATGATCACAAGAAGGGTGAGCAAAAATCCCAGAACCACACGGGGGGACCTAGTGGATGACCTGCAGAGAGCTGGGACCAAAGTAACAAACGCCTACCATCAGTAACACACTATGCCGCCAGGGACTCAAATCCTGCAGTGCCAGACGTGTCCCCCTGCTTAAGCCAGTACATGTCCAGGCCCATCTGAAGTTTGCTAGAGAGGATTTGGATGATCCAGAAGAAGATTGGGAGAATGTCATATGTCAGATGAAACCAAAATATAACTTTTTGGTAAAAACTCAACTTGTCGTGTTTGGAGGACGAAGAATGCTGAGTTGCATCCAAAAAACACCATACCTACTGTGAAGCATGGGGGTGGAAACAACATGCTTTGGGGCTAATTTTCTGCAAAGGGACCAAAGGAAAGAATGAATGGGGCCATGTATCGTGAGATTTTGAGTGAAAACCTCCTTCCATCAGCAAGGGCACTGAAGATGAAACGTGGCTGGGTCTTTCAGCATGACAATGATCCCAAACACACTGCCCGGGCAACGAAGGAGTGGCTTCGTAAGAAGCATTTCAAGGTCCTGGAGTGGCCTAGCCAGTCTTCAGATCTCAACCCATCGAAAATCTTTGGAGGGAGTTGAAAGTCTGTGTTGCCCAGCAACAGCCCCAAAACATCACTGCTCTAGAGGAAATCTGCATGGAGGAATGGGCAACAATACCAGCAACAGTGTGTGAAAACCTTGTGAAGACTTACAGAAAACGTTTGACCTCTGTCATTACCAACAAAGGGTATATAACAAAGTATTGAGATAAACTTTCGTGATTGACCAAATACTTATTTTCCACCATAATTTGCAAATAAATAGCATTAAAAATCCTACAATGTGATTTTCTGGATTTATTTCCCTCATTTTGTCTGTCATAGTTGAAGTGTACCTATGATGAAAATTACAGGCCTCTCATCTTTTTAAGTGGGAGAACTTGCACAATTGGTGGCTGACGAAATACTTTTTTTCCCCACTGTATACTCCTGTTCTGAAAGGCTCCAGCGTCTGCAACACCACTAAGCAAGGGGCATCACCAAGAATGCAGCACCTTGAACACCAAGGAGCTGTCCAAACAGGTCAAGGACAAAGTTGTGGAGAAGTACAGATCAGGGTTGGGTTATAAAAAATACGTGAAACTTTGAACATCCCACGCAGCACCATTGGGCGGCAGGGTAGCCTAGTGGTTAGAGTGTTGGACTAATAACCGGAAGATTGCAAGTTCAAACCCCTGAGCTGACAAGGTACAAATCTGTCATTCTGCCCCTGAACAGGCAGTTAACCCACTGTTCCTAGGCCATCATTGAAAATAAGAATTTGTTCTTAACTGACTTGCCTAGTAAATAAAGGTGAAAAAAAAACATTTAATAAAAAATTAAATCCATTATTAAAAAATGGAATGAATATAGCACCACAACAAACCTGCCAATAGAGGGCCACCAAGCAAGGAGGGCATTAATATGAGAGGCAACAAAGAGACCAAAGATAACCCTGAAGGATCTGCAAAGCTCCACAGTGCAGATTGGAGTAACTGTCCATAGGACCACTTTAAGCCGAACACTCCACAGAGCTTAGCTTTACAGAAGAGTGGCCAAAAAAAAGCCACTGCTTAAAGAAAAAAATAAGCAAACACGTTTGGTGTTTGCCAAAAGGCATGTGGGAGACTCCCCAAATATATGGAAGAATGTACTCTGGTCAGATGAGACTAAAATGAGCTTTTTGGCCATCAAGGAACATGCTATGTCTGGCGTAAACCCAACACCTCCCATCACTCTGAGAACACCATCCCCACAGTGAAGCACGGTGGTAGCGGCATCATGCTGTGGGCATGTTTTTCATCGGCAGGGAAACTGGTCAGAATTGAAGGATGGCGCTAAATACAGGGAAATCCTTGAGGGAAACCTGTTTGTCTTCCAGAGATTTGAGACTAGGACGGAGGTTTACCTTCCAGCAGGACAATGACCCTAAGCATACTGATAAAGCAACACTTGAGTGGTTTAAGGGGAAACATTTAAATGTCTTGGAATGGCCTAGTCAAAGCCCAGACCTCAATCCAATTGAGAATCTGTGGTATTACTTAAAGATTGCTGTACAACAGCAGAACCCATCCAACTTGAAGGAGCTGGAGCAGTTTTGCCTTGAAGAATGGGCAAAAATCCCAGTGGCTGGATGTGCTAATCTTATAGAGACATACCCCTAAAGACTTGCAGCTGTAATTGCTGCAAAAGGTGGCTCTACAAAGTATTGACTTTGGGTGGATGAAAAGTTATGCACTCTCAAGTTTTAGTTTAAAAAAAATCTTATTTCTTGTTTGTTTCACAATAAAAAATATTTTGCATCTTCAAAGTGTTAGGCGTGTTGTGTAAATCAAATGATACAAACCCCCAACATCCATTTTAATTTCAGGTTGTAAGGCAACCAAAATGCCTTCGTATCTACAAAGGTGTTTTTGGGGGAAACTGTGATTTTTAGAGAGGAACTTGGATGGGTAGGAAGCTGTCACATTGAGTTTCCCTGCCGTCCCAAGTATCATACCACAGAATGTCTCCTACCCCTCATTTAGTCTGTAGGAGAGATGCTCTATTTGTGTCTGTATATATTTATGCACAAAACTAATTATCACCAAATTAAAATATGTAAGTGTCATGATAATTGTCAGAGAAAAGGCAACACAAACTCTAAAAAGTGAGCATAGCCTTGCTATTGAGAAAGGCCGCCGTAGGCAGACATGGCTCTCAAGAGAAGACAGGCTATGTGCTCACTGCCCACAAAATGAGGTGGAAACTGAGCTGCACTTCCTAACCTCCTGCCCAATGTATGACCATATTAGAGAGACATATTACCCTCAGATTACACAGATCCACAAAGAATTCGAAAACAAATCCAATTTTGATAAACTTCCATATCTACTGGGTGAAATTCCACAGTGTGCCATCACAGCAGCAAGATTTGTGACCTGTTTCCATGAGAAAAGGACAACCAGTGAAGAACAAACACCATTGTAAATACAACCCATATGTATGCTTATTTATTTTATATTGTGTCCTTTAACCATTTGTACATTGTTAAAACACTGTATATATATAATATGACATTTGTAATGTCTTTATTGTTTTGAAACTTCTGTATGTGTAATGTTTACTGTTAATTTTTGTTTATTTCACTTTTGTATATTATCTACCTCACTTGCTTTGGCAATGTTAATACATGTTTCCCATGCCAATAAAGCCCTTGAATTGAGTGTACATCTGGACCATGAACGTGCACTCTAAAGACTGAAGGAACTACTGTAGGTTGTAGAACGTTGCCCGATTCTGTTGTGAAACACCGCTGACCCCTTATGGTCAGTTAGGGCAGACTAATCCAAAGGGATACGGCCTGACTGATTTACATAAGCTCTACAGTACTAGAGAGAACAGGCTACTGTTAAGTGCCATTCAGTGATGTCCTGAAGCTCATTGTATCTTAGAAAAGGTAAAACACTTAAAAATAATTTCCAGATCTCACCTGATCATTTTAGATAAGAATCAAGCTGTAAACACGTGTTCTGATGATGATTCTGAATCACATGGAGTATGTGAATGAGAGGAAGCATAAGACAATTATGAATCCCCAACCAATTAATAGGAGAATGATAAGAACAATGCAGCCTCTCTCTAAATTCACCACAAGACCAGTTCACTGCTTATTTATCAAAGGAAGGCACTTCTGGTACACCTTGCAATTCCTCTCGTGACAAATGTTCTATACACATTATTAACTAAATATTTAGTAGGACAATTAATCTATTCACATATTATCTTCCAGTAAGTGCTAATTGAATGTGCGTAGAGGTCAGCCCAACCCCCAACCTGCTTCTTTATCACCACGCTTCCCAAGGATTTAAAAAAAGGGGGAGGGGTAAAGAAAAGAAGAGAAAGTGCAACATACATTGCCTTCAGAAAGTATTCATACCTTTGTCAAGTTGGTTGATGTACAATGCTATAAAGCCATTTTTAAGTCATGCCATAGATTATCAAGCTGATTTAACTCGGTAACGGTAACTAGGCCACTCAGGAACATTCAACGTCGCCTTGGTACGCAACTTTAGTATATATTTGGCCTTGTGTTTTGGGTTATTGTCCTGTTAAAAAGTGAATTTGTCTCCCAGTGTCTGTTGGAAAGCAGACTGAACCATGTTTTCCTCTAGGATTTTGCAGGTGCTTAGCTTTATTCAGTTACTTTTTTTTACGACAAGACTCCCTAGTCCTTGCCAATGACAGGTATACCCATAGTCATCATTGGCCTCATGGTGAAATCCCTGAGTGGTTTCCTTCCTCTCCAGCAACTGAGTTAGGAACGATGCCTGCATATGTGTAGTGACTGGTGAATTGATACACCACCCAAAATGTAACTAATAACTTCACCATTTAAAGAAAAAACTTCACCATGCTTAAAGGGATATTCAATGTCTGTTCTTTTTCAAATTTTACCCATCTACCAATAGCTGCCCTTCTTTCCAAGGTATTGCAAAACCTCACTGTTCTTTGTGGTTGAATCTGTGTTTGAAATTCACTGCTTGACTGAGGAAGCTTAAATATAATATGTGTAGGGCAGAGATGAGGTAGTTATTCAAAAATCATGTTAAACACGATTATTGAACACAGTGAGTCCATGCAACGTATGTGACTTGTTAATCACATATTTTTTTTTACTCAAGAACTTATGTAAGCTTGCCATAACAAAGGGGTTGAATATCTATTGACTCAATTTCAGCTTTTCATATTTATTAATTTGTAAACATTTCTAAAAACATAATTCCACTTTGACATTATGGGGTAGTGTGTAGGCCAGTGACACATTACAATTTAATCAATTGAAGCTGTAACACAAATTCTGTGAGAAAGGGGTGTGAATACTTTCTGAAGGCACTGTGTCATTTTACATTAGCCTCACGTCAACTGGAAACATTTCCTTTATTGAATCAAGAATTGCAGCCCTAATTTCCCTTAATATAAAGAGTAGCAAAATAAGCCTGTTCAGAGGTCTCAGAGGTAGGTCAATAGGACATAGGCAGATGAACATTCTACTGGCTATGAAGTCTATTGTTTTTAAGACATCTATAGACAGTCTGAACCTGTGCATCTTCTAGCTGTCTCAGCAGACGCTCCTCTCATACCAGGGCATGGTGGATGACACAGTGAGACAGCGGCCCGGCAGAGGACAGAAGGCGTATATGTGTGTAGGACAGAGGGTGTATGTGTGTGTATGTCACTGTGTGTTTGTATGTAGGTCACCCAGCGACCTGTGTCGTATCTGGTGACAGCCACAGCGGTCATTGTGCCTGTGCCGTGGTGTCGCCCGCCCAGCGGGAGGTGGGATAGGGATTAGAGTGGACAGACCACGGTGGGGCACAGAGGCCTCCCCCACACGTCAGCGTCAACTTTCTCATCTCCTCCCTTAACGACTTTGACGTTATCAGGCCAGGCAGTGCAATGTCCAGCTGCATTACTCTCACCGGCCCTACATTATTCATAACGGCCACAATGTAGGCAGAGTGTAGGGAAGGATAGGAAGCGGTGTGAGGGTCCAAAAGACTGGACAGACAACATGGTGAAGCAGTTCAAATATAAGGTCTGAAATATAATGCCTGTTCTCTGACTGACACTAAACTCCACACTTGTGTTATATATTTTGAAAGACATCGCTCAACATGCCTGTGATTACACATTTTCTTTGTGTGGTAAATTAACAGTGGGTTATCTGGATAAAGGTAAATTGGAAAATAAAGAGCTAATATTCCCTTTATTAATCATTAATATAAAATCTTATTTTTTAGATTCTCCTGCGACAATTACCAAGTTCTCAAAATGTCTTGTCCCTCGAATATAAAATGGGAAGACCATGCCATCTAGTGTTCACAAATTGAAGCACATATATCCGTTTCACTACATTCACAGACACTGTATGATGCCTTCTTTTCAAATGGATTTATTTAATCAAAAGATAAAACACAGCATATATCAATATGAAAATTGTCATTGCTTTACATCACTCTCTCATCATCCTGAATACTTTATCAGTATGGGATAGAGAGAGAATCTTATCGGTTGTAAGGATGCATTGAGGAGGCAGCCTTGATGTTTGTCTTGATGTTGCTTGGCATTTTCCCTGAAAATCAAAAAAATGTCATAATAATAAAAAGGTCAGTTACAGAGCAGTCCTTTGATCAAGGCCTTTAGGGCCGGGTCCCCAGATACACGTTAAGCCAAGATCTCTATTTAGGTATAATCTGTGTCTGAGCAAACAACTGCCTTTATTATACAAGTCTATATAACCTTGATTAAGGGCCTTCAAATGAATACAAGACTTTAAAGTATAGCAAAGCCAGATGATTATATTCAGACGCATCATACCTGCCTGTCCCTGTTGCTGAGGAGCACCAGGCCCCATGCCTTGCTGCTGTCCTGAACCCCCACCAATGGTAACTTGCTGTAAGGTGGGACCTCCACTCATCATGGGTCCTTGTCCTGGGTGACCAGGGGCAACGGGCCCAGGGGGCCTGCACTTCGAAAGCCCCTTGCCAAAGCCCACCGCTGCCACCAGTGCATTGGTGTCAGCGGTGTTGAATGATGGTTTGTTTTGCCGTATAGCTGAAACAGAGAGTAGAGTGCATAAGTGTCAACTCCATAACATGGATCTTTGGTTAGACAGTGTGTACATTGAGTACATTAGCATCAATAGCAACTCCATAACACAGTTCTTAGGTTAGCTTGTTTAAATGTTCAGGTAAAAAAAAAAGTTATCTTGGTTCAATCAGTGTACCTGCACTTTCTGCATCCCTGTCATCGCGAGGATTGTTCAGTTTCTCCAGTAGATTTGAGCATAGCTTATTCAGTGTCTGGATTTGTTTCTATTGTGGGAGAAACAAGTGATTATTTTGTTACTCATTGCTTCCAAATATAGTTGTGGGATAAAAAGGGTACACTGTGCATTACATGACATGCACCATTGTGTCTTCCCACCACACACCATGGTCATGTTCATTATGTAATAAATGTATTGTACTGTAAGCTCACTCCACAGCTTGAAATGTATCCACTTGCTTCGCCAAATTGGTACATTTTCAGTGGTACAACTGACTAACAGCGTTGTCAAGCGGGCAGATGACTCTGGTATGAGCTGTTGTACGGCACTGTACCGAGACGAAGTGAAGCTGCTAACCAAGCATATTGAGGCCCGTCACACTTGCTTGAAGTGGCCTCAATATTTTCTTGTCATATTGTCCTTTCCAACAAATGGTGGATGTAAAACTTCACTCAGTAGTAAGAAAAGGATACAGGTTGCCTTATGTGAACCAGGGAGCTACTCTCCTCACACAGCTGCCATAAAGAACTTGTGTGTTTAGATAAAGACCATGTCTGTTTACCTGTGCCACTTCAGGTCCTATCCGGGCAGCTTCTGCACTCAGCTGTTTCTCCTGCTCCTCCACCTCAGGATCAGGCTTGGTGCGCAGGTGATCTGGCACAATCTCATGGCTGAACACGGGCACACGCTGCTCTGTCAGTTTCTGGAGAGTGGGCGCAGTGTGTATGGATGTAAGCAAAGACTAGGGTAACGGTATCTGTAAAGTCATCCTCCTCTAGCCTGGTTAAACCAGAATCAATGCTATTCTCACCATTGTTTCACTTAGTGAACACAGTATTCAGTCTGGTTTAATCAGGCTAATCCGTATCCACAGAAAATATACTCACAGCTAGTTCCTCATCCCTGTCTGGAGACAGCAGAAGGGGGATGATGACCTGCTGACGGAAAGATGGCGTCTTCTCATTCCTCAACAGTTTATTGATGGTATTCAACTGACCGGACAGGAGGGCAAAGTTGTCCAACACTGAGGGCCTGTTGTCCAAGTTGTTCAATTACAGAGACACAACAACTTCATGAATTAGCTAGAAGAGTATATTCACTTGCAATGATATGTATTTATACAAATAGCTCGTTAGCTAGCCAAGTCTTACATATTGGTTTAAGTGATGTAATTCCAAAAGCAACACTAGGACCTTAGTTCGCTTTCTCCAAACTCAGCATTTATACACACCACGCGGTGGAAATTTGTTTGAAAGAGAACCCAGTGGGTGTATGGGCTTAGGTTTTCGAGTGTTGGCTAACTAACTCATCATTTGAAAGTGTTGCATGCGCAATGCTGTCTAAAGTTAGCTCGTCACTTAAGTTACCATGTCAGTCGTTCATACTCGTTTTCCAACTTGTAGATGAAACTGTGAAGAGCGTTTTTGAGATGAGCCACGCGGGAAATAAGGGATTCCACGGATGCTTCCAGTAATTTTTCTTCCCGTTGCTTGATATAAACAATTAAAGAGACATTTGATTAGCTAACTAACGTTGCCTTTTTACCTAAAGTAGCAGAGTAATTGGATAATATGAGCTGAATCAAACGAAATATTTAACCTGCGATGGTGATTTTTATTCAATGGATTTAATTTCAAACAACTGACTGCTTAGGAATTTAACATTTGTAGAAAACGCACTTTACCTGCATTTTATACGCCTCTCGTTATGGTAACTAGCTAGCCAGCTAAAAAGAAAGAAAGAATCTTAACCGGAAGTAAGCAATGAGCGCAACAGTGCGCATGTTCCGTTGAGAATCATTTTGCTGTATGTTCCACACCTTTATACTGAAGTCGCCACATAATCCTGTCTTTGAGTCATCATGCCGTGAAATATTCAATAATACATGCTATAACGCTTATCTGCACGCATTATTTTCAGAAAGCTGGTCATATCGGAATCAAAATAAAATAGAACTACAAAACCTTCGAAGCCTAGCTGTGTTGTTCCGGCGGAAAGACTAGGGTGCGAGCATCCAGGTCACGTGCTTCTTAACCAAATAAACAAAATACGTTAACCAGCAATCGTGCATAAAAACGAACTGAACAAGTCGTTATATGTCAGCCAGGGCCTGAAAATATCGTCGGTGCTTTCACAGAACCTGCTAGTTATGCCATACAAGGCATGGCAGAGAGACAGGACAATGAGGTAATTTACTGAGGTTCATGGTTTTGTAGCCCTGACCTGTCACTAGCGCTAGCTTGTTATGCTAGCTATAGCTAACTTCTCCAAGTAAAACAGCTAGCAGAGCAACGCTAATTTTAGTTGTAGCAAACCGCTCGCGTCTGAACTGAGCATACCAAAGATACTGCAACGTTACATATGCTGTAACATACAGCATATGACAGGCCATACAGGCCATATTTAGCTATAGCCAAGTTGTTTTGCCAGTGTCATGCCGTGCATCCCATGAGTCAAATTGGGATCAGAATGCTGCTCATTAAGCTTTGCAATGGTGTCACACAGCGTAATGGCATATGATACTTTACACCCAGAATATGCTAAATGTTTAATGTTGTAAATAATTGCTTACGGACATAAAGTGTATATTCTTGCTAAGACAATATTGAACAAAAGGTACAGTGACAGGATAGTCCTTCCTTTGCAGATGCAGTCTGCGACCTCACTATCCATTAGAAAAGTTCATCAAGATATTTGCAGAAACCTGCTTGGGTGATCAGGCTCTGTCATTCCTTTCAGGACAATACTATATTTTTGAATATTCTCTTTCTTCAGGTGGAGGAGGCAGACCAGGTGTACCTGCTGATGAAGGAGGAGTACCGTATCTCACGGAATGTACGTCTGGCCTGGTTCCTGGGCAAGCTTAATCAGGTCATCTGGCCAGCCCCAAAGTCTGAACTGGTGGGTTAATTACTGGAGGAGATGTAGCCTGCTCCTAGATCTGTTGTGCTGTCTCGTCAATGACCACGACCAAAGGGGTTGGAAAAACAGCATAAATAGATCTGGGACCAGCCCAGAGGGGATGGTTGAATCACTATTTTTATAGTTATGATGTACTGATGTTCCCGCATGGTCCATATATACTGAATCGATGTGTCACTTCAAGTTGCTTTTGATGAAACTTAGCATCTGCTCAATGACCATATATCCGTTGGGTTGTTGTTGATGAGGATTGTTGTGGTTCCACCTACTGTGCAGCTGAACTCTGAGAATGAGCTGGACCTGCTTAGCATCTTGCCGAAGGGATGGCAGCCAGACTTTCCCACCTCCACCATACCCTACCTGCTTGTACCTTCCACTCGGGTCACCTTCCTGGCCCGCAGGTACCGCTTCATCATCGAGCTGGACCTCAGCCCCTCCACTGGGATCGTGGTGAGTAAGAGGCTTCTTCAACAAGTTACAAACTAGGCTACTAAACACAATCTAGGCTACTTGGGTTAAAACAGATACCTAATGGAGCAGGTTTTCCATTAGTCCGCAATTGCCGGCTTTTGTACCCCCACCCCTCCAAAAAAAACATGAAAAGCATTTTTATAAAACTGTGGTTGGCCAAAATGACCAGGTTGGAAATACCAGTTGTTCATAGTTGGAAATGCATCAATACCGTCATGCTTATCTGTCTGGGTTAATTTGCATAATATAGTGGAATTAAATTGCTGTGTATATTTTCGTTAATCATCATGTAGCCCATCTTAATTATCCAACACAACTATCACAAACATACACCATACAGAGCCTATTTTGAGCGGGATTTCTCCTGCAGCTCCTCAGCTGGCTTTTGTAAGCCCATTCATTGCGCAACAATTCTAAATGCCATCGTGTGGTAAAATCGCTTTCTGCGCGATTAAAAAGAACTAGGCCTACTATCTTTAGCCTAATTGAAGCGCGCCTCACATTCAAGTACAGGCAACAAACTATCAGTGCGTCACCACCACTTTACAATTTGAGCTGGAGGCAGTATGCATTTTGAAAACATAGACCTACTTAATTGTTTCAAACCTGAATGTTTTACATCATATTATGAGGCGTGTCTTACCTTGCTTCAAAGTAGCCTACAGACAAATCCAACCATGGAAACGTGGAGGCAATTATTTTATAAAGACTTCATAGGTGCGTGAGTTTCAAGTTTGTGGTAGCTTACAATTTATCCAACCATTTGTACCCATCTGTGTGCCAGTAATGATTTTCATATGTGCATTTCCATGGAAGAGTTTTTCATTTTAATAAAAACATTTTTGTTTATTAAAATCATTGTCACGTGGTTAATCATAAAAATGGTATAGATCTAAAAGTTAAAATTCAACTATTGCGAGAGCACCAGCCTCTGCCACATTCTTTAGCCGCCAATGGATCACGGTGTGTCAACACACACCGTGATCCATTGGCGGCTAAAGAAATTAGCGCATGGAACTCATAGCCTATAGGCTAATGCAGCAGTAGGCATGTAACTTAATTGTCAATTAAGTCCAAATACATAAAGCTGACAAATAGAAATGGTAGAAAATAATATGATAAATTCAGGTTCTTTCAATTGCATTCCTCTCTACTCAGCCTGTCTGCCTCCCTTTCTGTAGGTGTTGAGCTACTCTATTTATCAATTCCCAATTATATACATACTGCTGGTGACATACAGTACCAGTCAAAAGTTTGGACACAGCTACTCATTCCAGGGTTTGTCTTTATTTGTTTTTACTATTTTCTACATTTGTAGAATAATAGTTAATACATTAAAACTATGAAATAACACATATGGAATTATGTAGTAACCAAAAAAGTGTTAAACAAATGACAATATATTTGAGATTCTTCAAAGTAGCCGCCTTGATGACAGCTTTGCACACTCTTGGCATTCTCTCAACCAGCTTCATGAATGTATTTCAGTTAACAGGTGTGCCTTGTTAATATGTGGAATTTCTTTCCTTTATCAGTTTGAGCCAATCAGTCGTGTTGTGACAAGGTAGTGGTGCTATACAGAAGATAGGCCTATTTGGTAAAAGACCAAGTCCATATTATGGCAAGAACAGCTCAAATAAGCAAAGAGAAACAACAGTCCATCATTACATTAAGACATGAAGGTCAGTCAATCTGGAAAATTTCAAGAACTTTGAAGGTTTCTTCAAGTGCAGTCTCAAAAACCATCAAGCGCTATGAGGAAACTGGCTCTCATGAGGACCACCACAGGAAAGGAAGACCCAGGGTTACCTCTGCTACAGATGATAAGTTCGTTAGAGTTAACTACACCTCAGATTTCAGACCAAATAAATGAGCCACTGAGTTCAAGAGCAAACCCATCTCAACATCAACTTTTCAGAGGAGACTGTATGAATCAGGCCTACATGGTCGAATTGCTGCAAAGAAACCACCCACTACTAAAGGACACCAATAACAAGAATAGACTTGCGTGGGCCAAGAAACCTGAGCGATGGACATTAGACTGGTGGAAATCTGTCCTTTGGTCTGATGAGTCCAAATTTGAGATTTTTGGTTCCAACCGCTGTGTCTTTGTGAGACGCAGAGTAGGTGAACGGATGATCGCTGCATGTGTGGTTCCCACCATGAAGCATGGAGGAGGAGGTGTGATGGTGTGGGGGAGCTTTGCTGGTGACACTGTCTGTGATTTATTTATAATTCAAGGCACACTTAACCAGTATCGCTACCACATCATTCTGCAGCGATACGCAATCCCATCTGACCCAAAACACACCTCCAGGCTGTGTAAGGGCTATTTGACCATGACGGAGAGTGATTGAGTGCTCCATCAGATGACCTTGCATCTACAATCACCCAACCTCAACCCAGTTGAGATGGTCCAAACCATCTCAATTGAGTTAAGGAAAAGAAGCCAACAAGTGCTCAGCATATGTGGGAACTCCTTCAAGACTGTTCTGAAAAGCAATCCAGGTGAAGCTGGTTGAAAGACTTGTGTAAAGCTGTCATCAAGGCAAAGGGTGGCTATTTTGAAGAATCTCAAATATAAAATATATTTAAATTTGTTTAACACTTTTTTTTTACTCACTACATGATTCCATGTGTTATTTCATAGTTTTGACGTCTTCACTATTATTCTTGAATGTATTAAATAGTCAAAATAAAATAAAAACCCTTGAATAGGTGTATCAACTTTTGACTGGTACTGTATGTAATGGGGAATTGATCAAAATGAACAGTCAAAGGGCAAACCGTTCACAAAGTTAAACAATGAATGCTAAGAATTGGCGGGAGACGGGTGAGCCATTCTGGAGAGAGACTAGCCAAAATCTTTTCCACACCCCTCCCCTTCTTCTTGTCTCAACATGTTATGTTATTATGTTCACACATATTTGAATTACTTTTCACTGACAGCCGCAACCCAATAATCAGCTAGGCCCATGGCCACGCGCTCTGCCCACATTGCGAATTTTAATTACCATACTCTAAATGTGATTTCTGAGCGTCGTAGGTGGATGCCCTAATGGGTTACGCAGCTAATGCATATGGTTCTGGTCAATTACTCAAATGGCCAGTAAATTAAAATATTCCTGGTCCTGTTGTCCGGCTCTACAATTTCCTCACGGAAAACCTATAATGGAGGTGGTTCTCTGATCCGCTGAGCTCCATTAGAAAACAAGCACGCCGTTATAAGCAATGGCATGCAGGAGACCTGGATTTGAACCCCGCTTGTTGGACAATGTGCGCAATAGGACTATTTTTACAAGCATCTATGGGAATTTATGAAGGGATGCTTTTCTTTTTGACGGCAGGAGGAAGTTTATAATCCTTTATGAAAATCGTGTAACATATCATCACACTTTTATGCTATGGCTAATTTGGTCGACTGCCAAGAGCAGCCTCATGATGTGTTGTTTGGTGTGTTAGGTACATCATGTTAGTTTTGCCTTCTGTTCACAGGATGACAGCACGGGGGAGATGATATTTGATGAGGTATTCCATGCCTTGTCACGATGCTTAGCTGGACTGGTCCGACCCTTCAATGTTCCAGGCACAGATCTTGTTTTCCAGCCGGAAATCTTTGTCACTATCCTGGCTTATTCCTCCATTATTGGGCTCAATACACACCAGGTGATCATATTATTCATAAAAAAAATTATATACTACTCGGTGATTGAATGAGAGACAGGTGCAGGTAGATGTGCTACCCATGATGGAGCTGGATTTTTAAAGGGGACAGGAACTATAGTAATACACTCCATCACACCTATAAAGAAACTGTGTTGTCTGCTTTGACTGTAGGTGTTGGTACAGGGTTGTCAGCTGAATCGTACAGACCTGGTTCAGTTCCTACACCAGGTCTACCAGCAGCTGCGATCAGTGGAGAATAACATTGCAGAGGTCCTTCAACAGCAGCACAGCCATCTTCAACAGCAGCACGACCAGGCAAGAGGACACATGGTTATTACAGTACTATATGGTTATTACAATGCCTTTTTAGGTCATCCGTCAATCTTTTTACTCGAGAACAGAACCATATAATTACATATGTATAATACAGTCAGGTCCAAAATGATTGGCACCCTTGATAAAGATGAGTAAAAAAGAGTGTATAAAATAAATTATTCAAATGCAGAGCTGTATTGTATGCTCAAAAAGAGGGGGGAAATTATATTATTTTATATTATATATATGCTAAGAGAAAGAGATTTTGTATTAAAAAATTTATAAATAATTATTTCAAAAAGATAGGGGTCAAAATGATTGCCAACCCTAAAGATTCTTCTAAATATAAACAAACAAAATTACATCTACATTAAGATTCTACTTTTTAAAATTGTATTAGTTGTATTTTAAGGAACTATTTAAGGAACCATATATTATGGCTTTCTGTTTCACTGGGATATAAAAATGAGGTAATACACATGTAAAATCACTTTGATAAATCCTCACCATGGGAAAAGGTAAAGAACTCACAATTGAAAAGAGACAAATGGTTGTTGACCTTCAGAAAATGACCTAATGCCTACTGTAAAACATAGCACATATCAAAATTAACAAAGAAATGGTTTAATTGACCACTAAATCAACATTTTGCAATGGCCATCTCAGTTTCCGGACTAGAACCCCATTGAAAACCTGTGGTTTGAATTTGAAGAGGGCAGTCCTTAAGTGCAGACGAAGGATATCAAGCATCTGGGAAGGTTCTGTATGGAGTAATGGTGTAAGGTCCCTCCCAATGTGGTCTCCAACACACAAAACATTTTAGAAAAAGGCTCAGTGTCGTTATCATCACAAGGGTTGTTTTGCGGTGTATTGATAACAGGTCCAATAATTTTTACCTTTTTTAATTTGTAAAATTATTATTACTTGTTAAACAAAATATATTTATCTGAGGAATTGTATTGGTACAAAATAATATAATTTCACAATTTTTTGGAGCAACAATATACAGTAGTACAGTATTCACATTATTTATTTTTATAGTGTTTTTGCTCATCTTTATCATGGGTGCCAATAATTTTGTACCTGACTGTACAGTATATGTCTCTGGAGTAGAGTATGTCTCTGGAGTAGAGTAGAGTATGTCTATGAACATGTTGTTAGAAGATGTTTGATATAATTTCCAGGTTGATTTCAGTTGATTATTATTCAATTTGTCTCTGATAGTCTGATGGGCCAATCCCGTGCTCCGGGCTTGGCAGTGACATCACCATGGAGGAGGTGCCTGTGAGGAAACATGGTGTTTCCATGGTGACTGCAGATGTCGGGCTGGTCAGCATGGTGCGACAGGGCATCCTAGCTCTACAGCTGCTGCCCCCCAACTCCTCTGCAGGTTGGTTAAGTCTGTCAATACCTTCACTGTTAAAGTTGAGCTTCTCAAGGCTGGTTCCATAGGGAGAAATGACACTTGTTTGACTCAGACTTCTGTTAAGGTCCTCCTTTATTGCAACCTATTGAGTGATCTAGCCTGGTCTGAAAGGGCACTATCAAAGTAATTGTCTAAAGGCACCATCGAAGGGAGATCTGATTTATTTATACATGATTGATTATTTTAGGCCTATGACACAGTTCCTGTCACCTCTCCCAGGTATAATCATCATCACAGACGGGGTGACCAGTGTGCCTGATGTGGCTGTGTGTGAGACCCTTCTGAACCAGCTCAGGAGTGGAACCATCGCCTGCTCCTTCGTCCAGGTACTGAAACATACCACAACAGCCCAGTGGATCAAACTGCTATTTGTATTCAGTCTACATTACAACATGCTGACACACCATGAGAACTGCTGTCTGTCATCTACTGCATAGATTGTTGTATCTTCTCAGCAAAGACAGGCAACTAGCCTGGAATCCAAACTGAATCCATGCTCTGTTTAACTAAATGAAACAAAGTGAAACGCATCATGGATTCAGTTTGGATTCCAGACTAGCAGGCAACTGCCCTTTACAAAAGTCCATTTACTAATTACTGTCTTATATCTATCATTCAATGACAGTACTTTTGTAATCAAAGTTCGTTCTGAATATATTTTTATTTGGGTATCGTAAGTATTCACCCCCATTTTGTCTTACAAAGTGGGAATAAAATTGAATTAGTTGAATTTTTGGTGTTCACAAAATATTCTAATGTCAAAGTGGTTTTCCTTACTAACAATTTTTAAAAAGTAATACAATTGTATGAAAACACGAATATACCTTGATTAGATAAGTATTTACCTCAGTCAATACATGTCAGAAAGAACTTTTGCAGTGATTATAGCTGTGAGTCTTCTTGGATTAGCCTCTAAGAGTTTTGCACACCTGGATTGTGCAATGTTTGCCCATTATTCTTTAAAAAAAATGTAAGCTCTGTCAAGGAGTTGGGGGTCATGGCTACACAGCAATTTTCATATCATGCCATAGATATTCAAGCAGATTTAAGTCAGAACGGTAACTTGAAAATGCTCATCCAGAAGCGGTGCACTGGTGGCCGGGGACTTTAATGCAGGCGAACTGAAATCCTTTTTACCAGCATGTCACGTGCAACCAGAGGAAAAAAAACATTAGACCACATTTACTCCACACACAGAGACTCATACAAAGCTCTCCCTCGCCTTCCATTTGGCAAATCTGACCATAATTCTATCCTCCTGATTCCTGCTTACAAGCAACAACTAAAGCAGGAAGTACCAGTGACTCGCTCAGTACGGAAGTGGTCAGATGATGCGGATGCTATGCAACAGGACTGTTTTACTAGCACAGACTGGAATATGTTCCGGGATTCTTCCGATGGCATTGAGGAGTACACCACATCAGTCACCAGCTTCATCAATAAGTGCATTGACGACATCGTACCCACAATAACCGCATGTACATATCCCAACCAGAAGCCGTGGATTACAGGCAACATCCGCACCGAGCTAAAGGTTAAAACTGCCGCTTTCAAGGAGCCGGACGCTAAACCGTACGCTTATAAGAAATCAGGCTATGCCCTCAGACGAACCATCAAACAGCTAAAGCGTCAATACAGGACTACGATTGAATCCTACTACTACGACTCTGATGCTCGTCAGATGTTGACTGGGCTTCAAAACTTATAGACTACAAAGGGAAACCCAGCCGCGAGCTGTCCAGTGATGCGAGCCTACCAGACGAGCTAAATGCCTTTTATGCTCACTTGGAGGCAAGCTACACTGAAGCATGCATGAGAGCACCAGCTGTTCCAGACAACTGTGATTTTTAAAACTTTTATTTTATTTAACTAGGCAAAACAGTTAAGAAAAAAAAACCTATTTACAATGACGGCCAAACCCTGACGACGCTGGGCCAATTGTGCGCCACCATATGGGATTCCCAATCACGGCAGGATGTGATACAGCCTGGAATCAAACCAGGGACTGTAGTGATGCCTCTTGCACTGAGATGCTGTGCCAACATCGAGAGCATCAATGGTTGCATCACTGCCTGGTACGGCAGTTGCTCGGCCTCTGATCGCAAGACCACAGCCACCCCAGTCATAGACTGTTCTCTCTACTACCGCATGGCAAGCGGTACCGGAATGCCAAGTCTAGGACAAAAAGGCTTCACAACAGTTTTTATCCCCAATCCATAAGACTCCTGAACTATTTGCATTGGGTGCCCTCCCCGACCCCTCTTTTTACGCTGCTGCTACTCTCTGTTTATCATATATGCATAGTCACTTTAACTATACATTCATGTACATACTACCTCAATTGGGCCGACCAAACAGTGCTCCCACACATTGGCTAACCGGGCTATCTGCATTGTGTCCTGCCACTCACTACCCACCAACCCCTCTTTTACGCTACTGCTACTCTCTGTTCATCATATATGCATAGTCACTTTAACCATATCTACATGTACATACTACCTCAATCAGCCTGACTAACCGGTGTCTGTATGTAGCCTTGCTACTTTTATAGTCTCGCTACTCTATATAGCCTGTCTTTTTACTGTTGTTTTATTTCTTTACTTACCTAACACCATTGCACTATTGCTTACTTACAGGCTCTAAACATTTCACTGTAAGGTGAATACCTGTTGTATTCGGTGCACGTGACAAATAAACTTTGATTTGATTTAGACCACTGCGCCTCTCGGGAGCCCAATGTGAGCAAGAACTTTAAACAGTTCAACATTCACAATGCTGCGGGGCCAGACGGATTACCAGGACGTGTACTCAAAGCATGCGCGGAACAACTGGCAAGTGTCTTCACTGACATTTTCAACCTCTCCCTGACCGAGTCTGTAATACCCACATGTTTCATATAGATCACCATAGTCCCTGTGCCCAAGAAAGCAAAGGTAACCTGGCTAAATGATTACCGCCCCCGTAGCACTCACGTCGGTAGCCATGAAGTGCTTTAAAAGGCTGGTCATGGCTCTAATCAACACCATCATGCCGGAAACCCTAGACCTACTCCAATTTGCATACCGCCAACAACAGATAAACAGATGACGCAATCTCAATCGCATTCCACACTGCCCTTTCCCACCTGGACAAAAGGAACACCTATGTGAGAATGCTGATCATTGACTACAGCTTAGCATTCAACACCATAGTACCCACAAAGCTCATCACTAAGCTAAGGACCCTGGGACTAAACACCTCCCTCTGCAACTGGATCCTGGACTTCCTGACAGGCTTCCTACCCAGGTAGTAAGGGTAGGTAACAACACATCTGCCTTGCTGATCGTCAACACTGGGGATCCTCAGGAGTGCGTGCTTAGTTCCCTCATGTGCTCACTGTTCACCCACGACTGCGTGGCCAAGCACGACTCCAACACCATCATTAAGTTGGCTGACGACAGGGTGGTAGGTCTGATCACTGACAATGATGAGGCAGTCTATAGGGAGGAGGTCAGAGACAAGACAACAACTTCTCCCTCAATGTGAGCAAGACAAAGGAGCTGATCATGGACTATAGGAAAAGGAGAGCCGAGCTGGCCCCCATGAACATCAAAGATGCTGAAGTGGAGCGGAGAGTCCACATCACCAACGAACTACCATGGTCCAATCACACCAAGACTGTTGTGAAGAGGGCATGACAACATCTTTTTTTTCCCCTCAGGAGACTGAAAAGATTTTGCATGGGTTCCCAAATCCTCAAAAAGTGTTCCAGCTGCACCATCAAACATCCTGACCGGTTGCATCTTTGTCTGGGTTGGCAACTGCTCGGCATCTGACCGTAAGGCGTTACAGAGGGTAGTGCATATGGCCCAGTACATCACTGGGGCCAAGCTTCCTGACATCCAGGACCTTTATACTAGGCGGTGTCAGAGGAAGGCCCCAAAAATTGTCTGAGACTCCAGTCCAGTCCTAGACTGTTTTCTCTGCTACCGAACGGCAAGTGGTACCGGAGCGCCAAGTCTAGGACCAAAAGGCTCCTTAACAACAGCTACCCCGAAGCCATAAGACTACTAAACAATTAATCAAATGGCCACCTGGACTATTTACATTGACACCACCCCCTTTTTTTTACACTGCTGCAACTTGCTCTTTATTATATACATAGTTAGTTTACAAAATACCTTAACTAACCTGTACCCTCGCACATTGATATTGGTACCGGTACCCCCTGTATATAGCCTCTTTATTGTTATATAATTTTCATGTTACTTTTTTATTAATTATTTTATTTAGTAAATATTTTCTTAATCAACAATGCAGTTAAAGAAATCGAGTTACGGGCTTGTAAGCATTGCACAGTAAGGTATTTGATTTGGCCACTCACTGTCTTCTTGGAAGCAACTCCAGTGTAGATTTGGCCTTGTGTTGTAAACTCAGCAAAAAAATAAACATCTCTTTTTCAGGACCCTGTCTTTCAAAGATAATTTGTAAAAATCTAAATAACTTCACACATTTTCATTGTGAAGGGTTTCAACACTGTTTCCCATGCTTGTTCAATGAACCATAAACAATTAATGAACACACCTGTGGAAGGGTCGTTAAGACTAACAGCTTACAGACGGTACGCAATTAAGGTCACAGTTATGAAAACTTAGGACACTGAAGAGGCCTTTCTACTGACTCTGAAAATCACCAAAAGAAAGATGCCCAGGGTCCCTGCTCATCTGCGTGAACGTGCCTTAGGCATGCTGCAAGGATTCATGAGGACTAATGTGGCCAGGGCAATAAATTGCAATGTCTGTATTGTGAGACAGGATGGACAGCTGATCCTCCTCGCAGTGGCAGACCACGTGTAACAACACTTGCACAGGATCGGTACATCTGAATATCACACCTGTGGGACAGGTAAAGGATGACAACAGCAATTGCCCCAGTTACACCAGGAATGCACAATCCCTCCATCAGTGCTCAGACTGTCCGCAATAGGCTGAGAGAGGCTGGACTGAGGGCTTGAAAGCCTGTTGTAAGGCAGATCCTCACCAGACATCACAGGAAACAACGTTGCCTATGCGCACAAACCCACCGTCGCTGGACAGGACTGGCAAAAAGTGCTATTCTCTGACGAGTCGTAGTTTTTGTCTCAGCAGGAGTGATCGATGGATTCACGTTTATCGTCGAAGGAATGAGCGTTACACCGAGGCCTGTAATCTGGAGCGGGATCGATTTGGAGGTGGAGGGTCCGTCATGGTCTGGGGCGGTGTGTCACAGCATCATCGAACTGAGCTTGTTATCCTTGCAGGCAATCTCAACGCTGTGCGTTACAGGGAAGACATCCTCCTCCCTCATGTGGTACCCTTCCTGCAGGCTCATCCTGACATGACCCTCCAGCATGATAATGCCACCAGCCATAATGCTCGTTCTGTGCGTGATTTCCTGCAAAACAGCAATGTCTGTGTTATGCCATGGCCAGCGACGAGCCCAGATCTCAATCTGTTGTATCGGAGGGCTAGGGCCATTCCCCCCAAAAATGTCCGGGAACTTGCAGGTGCCTTGGTGGAAGAGTGGGGTAACATCTCACAGCAAGAACTGGCAAATCTGGTGCAGTCCATGAGGAGGAGATGCACTGCAGTACTTAATGCAGCTGGTGGCCACACCAGATACGGACTGTTACTTTTGATTTTGACCCCCCCCCCTCTTTGTTCAGGAACACATTATTCAATTTCTGTTAGTCACATGTCTGTGGAACTTGTTCAGTTTATGTCTCAGTTGTTGAATCTTATGTTATTACAAATATTTACACAGTTAAGTTTGCTGAAAATAAATGCAGTTGACAGTGAGAGGACGTTGCTTTTTTTGCCGAGTTTTGTTTATTGTCCTGCTAAAAGATGAATTCCTCTCCCGGTGTCTGGTTAAAAGCAGACTGAAGCAGGTTTTCCTATTGGATTTTGCCTGTGCTTACCTCCATCCCATTTCTTGATGTAGCTACCACCACGCTTGAAAATAAGCAAGCACTTACTCAGTGATGTCTTTTGTTGGACGTATGTGATTTGCTAGCTCGTAACCTAGCATGGCTGACTCGCGACCCACATGACTACACAGCAGAGAGGCTCGTGTTAGCAAGACTAACTCATTCCTGTCCTACCCCACACTTTCCAGGAATATTCTTATGTTAATGAATGTATCCAGAGTATTTTCAGATTTCGTTATCAACAAGTACGGTAAATGTAACGTAAAATCAAAAGTATAATGTTTGGATTCAGTTTTATCAGATGAACTGTTGTGACTTCAACTTTGGTCTAATAATTTTCCCATTCCCTTTCAATTGCTACCATGCTTATGCTTTTCATATTTATTCTGTCACAAATATTTCAATTTAGCCCTATCCATATTTGCTAATTCCCATGTGTAAACCTACATTTTAGTTTCAAGTTCATTGATGTCTACATCACCCACAAACTTTCATGGTCCATACACACGCAAGCCTAAATTACTCCTAAACTAGGTCAGGCTTGCGTCAACAAAGGGGGGTGAATACTTATGCAAAAACTATATTTTAGTTATTTAATTTGTATTAATTTTTAACTGTTTGTAGAATTTTCTTTTCGCTTTGACCTTATAGATCAATGACAAATGTACAAGTAAATGCATTTCAATCCCACTTTGTAATGCAACAAAATGAGAAAAATAGTGGTATGAATATTTATGATACCTGCTGTAACTTACATATTGTGGAGAGTCTGTAGTTATGATTTGTGATTTGTTTCATATTTTGTTGCTATTCTCTGTGTCTGTCTGTTTAGGTGGGTGGGGCCTACTCCTACAATTGTAGTTTTGGGTACATCCCTAATGTTGAGTTGATGAAGTTTATCTCCCTGGCGACCTTTGGCGCCTACCTGTCCAGCTGCCC
This sequence comes from Oncorhynchus gorbuscha, assembly GCF_021184085.1. Taxonomy (NCBI): domain Eukaryota; kingdom Metazoa; phylum Chordata; class Actinopteri; order Salmoniformes; family Salmonidae; genus Oncorhynchus; species Oncorhynchus gorbuscha. Next base: position 37,161,128 of record NC_060178.1, read on the forward strand.
TGAGCCTGATCTGGCCAGTCAGGATATGAACACCTACCACAAGGCCTTCCTCACATACTCCTTCCTCAAGACCAGCGAATCCATGAACCCTGAGTACTACTGTGGTAAGAAAGAGCATGGCATTTGTTACTGTTGGGCCGACATATGATTAAGTTGAATATTGTGATATTTGACATTGACGATATTTCAAGTTTTAATGTGTATTCGCCACGAGCCTAGGATACAACAGGTGTAAAACAGTACAGTGAAATTCTTAACTTGAGAGCTCTTTCCAACAGTTAATAATAGAAAATAGAACAGTTTCTATCCCCAATCCATAAGATGGCTAAATAGCTGACAAAATGGCTACATTATAGTTTCTAATTACACTCACAGGACTCTACACACTCACGCACACTGCCACTCCAACACTCACTCCAACACTCACTCAGTCACCGACTCACTTTATTTGCTTACGCACACACAACATGCACACACATTTACACTGACTTCACACACTCACATACCATCATCATATACACGGCTGCTAAACGGTTTATAATATATCCTGATGCCTAGTCACCCTACCCCAAAATATACAGTACCAGTCAAAATGTTGAACACACCTACTCATTCCAGGGTTTTTCTTTATTTGTACTATTTTCTACATTGTAGAATAATGGTGAACACATCAAAACTATGAAATAACACATATGGAATCATGTATAGAGCAAAAAAGTGTTAAACAAATCAACATGTATTTTATATTTGAGATTCTTCAAAGTAGCCACCCTTTGCCTTGACAGCTTTGCACACTCTTGGCATTCTCTCAACCAGCTTCATCTGGAATGCTTTTCCAACAGTCTTGAAGGAGTTTGCACATATGCTGGGCGTTTGCTGTTTTTCCTTCACTCTGTGGTCCAACTCATCCCAAACTCAACTCATTGGTTTGAGGTTGGGTGATTGTGGAGGCCAGGTCATCTGATGCAGCACTTCATCACTCTTCTTACACAGCCTGGAGTTGTTTTTGGGGTCATTGTCCTGTTGAAAAACAAATGATAGTCCCACTAAGCACAAACCAGAGGGGATTGCGTATTGCTGCAGAATGCTGTGGTAGCCATGCTGGTTAAGTGTTCCTTAAATTCTAAATAAATCACATAGTGTCACCAGCAAAGCACCTCCACACCATCACAACTCCTCCACGCTCCACGGTGGGAACCATACATGCAGAGATTTTCCGTTCACCTACTCTGCGTCTGACAAAGACAGCGGTTGGAACCAAAAATCTCAAATCTGGACACCGGTCTAATGTCCATTGCTTGTGTTTTTTGGCCCTAGCAAGTCTCTTCTTGTTATTGGTGTCCTTTAGTTGTGGGTGGTTTCTTTGCAGCAATTTGACCAGGAAGCCTTGATTCACAGTCTCCTCTGAACCGTTGATGTTGAGATGTGTCTGTTACTTGAACTCGGTGAATCATTTATTTGGGCTGCAATATGAGGTGCTGTTAACTCTAATGAACTTATTCTCTGCAGCAGAGGTAACTCTGGGTCTTCCTTTCCTGTGGCGGTCCTCATGAGAGACAGTTTCATCATAGCACTTGATGGGTTTTGAGACTGCACCTGAAGAAACCTTCAAAGTTCTTGAAGTTTTCCAGATTGACTGACCTTCATGTCTCAAAGCCAACAGGGAAGACTCCAGGATGCTGTTAATGAAGCTGCCAGTTGAGGACTGGTGAAGTGTCTGTTTCTCAAACTAGACACTCTAATGTACTTGTCCTCTTGGTCAGTTGTGCATCGGGGCCTCCCATTCCTCTTTCTATTCTGGTTTGAGCCAGTTTGCGCTGTTCTGTGAAGGGAGTAGTACACAGCGTTTTACGAGATCTTCAGTTTCTTGGCAATTTCTCGCATGGAATAGCCTTAATTTCTCGGAACAAGAATGGACGGATGACTTTCGGAATAAAGGTCTTTGTTTCTAGCCATTTTGAGCCTGTAATCGAACCCACAAATGCTGATGCTCCAGATACTCAACTAGTCTAAAGAAGGCAAGTTGCTTCTTTAATTAGAACAACAGTTTTCAGCTGTGCTAACAGCGAGTAGCAGCAGTGTACAAAACAAATGGGAGGGGGGGTCAATGTAATATTCCGGTGGCCATTTGATTAATTGTTCAGCAGACTTGGCGCTCTGGTACCGCTTTCCATGCGGTAGCAGAGAAAACAGTCTATGACAATTTTATGGGCTTTCCTCTGACACAGCCTATTATATAGGTCCTGGATGGCAGGAAGCTCGACCCCAGTGATGTACTGGGCCATACACACTACCCTCTGTAGCGCCTTACGGTCAGATGCCGAGCAGTTGCCATACCAGGCAGTGATGCAACTGGTCATGATGGTGCAGCTGTAGAACTTTTTGAGCATCTGGGGACTCATGCCAAATGTTTTCAGTTTCCTGAGGCGGAAAAGGTGTTGTCATGCTCTCTTCACGACTGTCTTGCTGTGTTTGGACCATGATAGTTCGTTGGTGATATGGGTACCAAGGAACTTGAAACTCTCGACCCGTTCCACTACAGCCCCATTGATGTTAAAGGGGGCCTATCCGGCTCGCTTTTTCCTGTAGTCCACGATCAGCTCCTTTGTCTTGCTCACATTGAAGGAGAGGTTGTTGTCCTGGCACCACAATTTCAGTTCTCTGACCTTCTCCCTATTCAGACCCTTTACTCAGTACTTTGTTGAAGCACCTTTGGCTGCGACTTCAGCCTCGGGTCTTCTTTGGTATGACACTGCAAGCTTTGCACACCTGTATTTGGGGAGTTTCTCCCATTCTTCTCTGCAGATCCTCTCAACCTCTGTCAGGTTGGATGGGGAGCGTCACTGAAAAGCTATTTTCAGGTCTCTCCAGAGATGTTTGATCGGGATCCCTGCCGCTGAAAATCATCCTCACAGCATGATGCTGCCACCACCATGCTTCGCCGTAGGAATGTTGCCAGGTTTCCCCCAGACGTGATGCTTGGTATTCAGGCCAAAGAGTTTAATCTTGGTTTCATCAGACTATAGATTGTTGTTTCTCATGGTCTGAGAGTCCTTTAGGTGCCTTTTGGCAAACTCCAACCATGCTCTCATATTTATTTTACTGCAGAGTGGCTTCTGTCTGGCCACTCTACCATAAAGGCCTGATTTGGTGGAGTGCTGCAGAGATGCCAATCAATAATCAATCGACAGCATATTAAAGGAATAATACATCTAATCAATAATGATTTTAGCAGCAGCATATGTTGTGTCTGTGTGGGTGGATAGTCTGTGGGAGAGGTTGTGAGCCATTCACAGTCTTATGGCCAGGGGATAGAAGCTGTTTAGGATTCTGTTTGTCAGTGATGCACTGGGCCATCCTCACCACCCTCTGTAGGGCCTTTCTGTCGCATACAGTACAGAGGGTGATGAATCCAGTCAGGGTGCTCTCAATGATGCAGCAGTAAATGTTCCTGAGGATCTGAGGGGCCATGCCAAGTAATTTCATCCTCCCGAGGGAGAAGAGGCGTTGCCTGGCCTTCAACAGCTCTGGTGTGAGAAGACCACACTAAGTCCTCGATGATGTGGACACTGAGGAACTTGATCCTCTCTACCGTGCTCATTGATGTGAATGGGGGATGCACCCCCCCCTGTTTCCTGTAGCCCACGATCAGCTTCTTGGTCTTGTGTAGGGATAGGTTGTTGTCCTGGTACCACACTACCAGTTATCTGACCTGCAGGCTGTCTTATCACCGTTGGTGATCAGGCCTTCCACCGTTGTGTCATTAGCAAACTTGATGATGGTGTCATGCGTGGCCAGAGTGTTGGTAAACAGGGAGTACATGAGGGTGCTGAGCACACACCCCTGGGGGTCCCCTTGTTGAGTGTCACTGTGACAGAGGTGTTGTTGCCTACTCTCACCACCTGGGGTCGGCCCGTCAGGAAGTCCAGGATCCAGTTGTAGAGGGAGGTGTTGAGTCCCAGGATCCCTTGCTTGGTGACAAGTTTGGAGGGCACTATGGTTTTAAATGCTGAGCTGTAGTCGATGAACAGCATCCTCACGTAGGTATTCCTTTTGTCCAGGTGGGAGAAGGCAGTGTGGAGTGCATTGCCTGAGGATCTGTTGGGGCGGTATGCAAATTAGAGTGCGTCTGGGATGATTGAGGTGATGTGTGCCATGACCAGCCTTTCAGATTACTTCATGATTACAGATGTTAGTGCTGCGGGGCGGCAGTCATTGTAGCCTAAAGCATGAAAGGCACAGAGAATCTTAACTGCCGATAGTCTTCCTATCGGTGCTTATCACAGTAGGAGGCTGTTCCTTCTCTTGTTAGAAAAATAGGGGTACCTGCGGCTTGCCGACCCGGTAGCGACAAACCTACCGTTTCTACTTGTAGAATTGCAATGATCGTCAGTGGCCAACAACTTGGAGCCAATCGGAGAGCACGTTCGTGGGGGATCCAACAGGAGTGACAACAAAATGCAATGTAGGCAATGGGATGGTAGCTAGCGAAGTGCACAGACGCAATGCAATGCAATGCACACAACACTAAATACTTCTTCCAAGCTAGCTAACCACTGTAGCTAGTATTGACATTCTAATTAAAGGTGCAATATGCAGACTTTGTCTACCTTTTTTTTCTAATCCGTAATGGACTGTCCCCTTCCACATGCGTAGACCATCGGTTCCTATTTTGTCCTTTTGCCTGTTTGACGGCTCTGTGGCGGTCGTAGCGGGACATCTTGTACGTATTAGTGTCCTCATCCATAGCCTCGGGGTTGGCTGCGATAGCCCTGTGTGCAGTATCTCTCTGCTTTAGTGTATACCTCAGTGTTAATCTAGTGCTTTTGATTGGGGAAGCAGCTAAACTTCACTGTGGGGACAACGTCAGCGATGCATTTCCTGATGAAGCTCCATACAGGTGCAAGATGCCCGAGATGTGACGTGCAAGACAATATATCATGATGTGAAAGACTATACTCTATTTGAACTTTATAAATCAAAACTGTACAGTTTTAGCAGTTAGGCTGTATCAATATGTTGAAAATAAAGTTGTCTTTTTGCTGCTGTGTCCCCGATCCCATCAGAGTGCAATTTTGGCCGAAACAAGTTAATTTTAAACATAGTGTTCTTGATTGTACTCGTTAGTGCTCTCTGTGACAGCCCAAACACAGTGGCCTTTAAGCAAGGCTCTTGTCATTTCCAAACACCCTGTCATTATCTGTGAATCGTGTTGGAGACACCCACAGTGATGGCTGCTCACTGAATAGAAGTCCGCTTTCATCGTGAGAGGTTTAGCATAAAGAGATGCGAATGAAAGTACAATGTTTAATGGCTGGGTCTGACTTCACCGAGACATAATGAAAATGGGTTGTCTTTTTTTTTTCTTCTCTGCTGCTTTTTAGAGTATTTCCTTCCCAATATATCTCTTTACGTTAGAAAGTATTCCCACCGGTAAATGATTTTACTGGTTAAAAGGCAGACTAATTGCCTAATTATACGCTGTTGTAAACGTTGAACATCTTTGTTGGCATGTTCCAAATTCTGTTTTCCAGTGTCTCAGCACAAGTTGTTCAATGAGCACCTGGTGTCAGCCAGTGGGAACCCTGCGCTGGTGATGAGGAGGAAGAAGCACACAGAGAAGGAAGTGCACGCCCACCTGGTCAGTGTGGTGTCGGTCAGACTGAGAGAGGGATACACCATCAGGGAGATCAACCTCACTAAAGGTACCGGCTCACACCAGCCTCGAGCCTAACCTCGTCCCCGGCTAAATTGCTAACACAGAGCCTGGAAACACTTTACAACAAAGTGGCAATGAAAGGGGTGTGGGTTCAAATTGAGAAGGGAGAGAAAGAGAGCCTACTACAGCTCTGTTAGATGGGACTTGCCTAGAATAACCAAAAATAAAGAAATGTTCTATCACAGCGACCATATTTATTTTTGGGATGCTCACTTGATTCCGATTCGTTCTGATCCAGTTGCACTGCTCACACTTTGAAAGTCCACAATGTAGAGAGGAGGTTCTAAGGGTTGTGCTAGGTGGTGATTGGCTGAGAGATCAGCCAATTTGTCCGCTCCTGCCATAGACTTCCATTCAAGTCCTGTGTTTAGGCGCTCGGAAACCAGACGTCTCGACAGAGAGAGAGCAGGATGGTGGGATTAGCCTCAAGCCTAACATTTTAAAGTGACTTTCTACTATCCACAGAAGACCCACGATATTGAACATCTGTTTTACTGCAAGTGCATCCACAAGGCCAACTTTCTTCCTCTTTTCCAGACTGTATACAGTATTAAATAAACCAAACTACACATGTTTCACATGTTTCAATTTGTGTTTTGGTCCCTCCCGTAGGTGGCACCCAGCTGGAGGTGAAGCTGGTGTTGCTGTGGAAACACAACATGCGTATAGAGTACCTGGCAGTTGCCCAGTGGCCCCTGGATCCTGCCAAGAGGACCACCTGGGTAGAGGTCACCATGGAGGGAAGCTACGACATCCTCCATGATATCAGCTGTACCATGAGGAAACCCATCACCTCAACCTACCGCACCTCCGTCATCAGGCGATTCTGGAACACACTGCAGAGGTGACCTTTGACTCACCTGTATCTACCTTGCTAGGGAAACTGCTAGGGAAACACTGATGCAGCTCATTGTCAAGGATACTATTCTATTTAAAAATATATAATTTAGTTTTACTCCTATAATGGGTAATCATAGGACCTACTTTAAAATTGTTTTAAAGCAATTCTACACTTTTTGCCATGTCTTATGGCGTGTTCTTATGCTATCTGAGTGACTCAAACATATAAAATCAATGGGGTCCCCATACCATTTTTTTTAATGTTAGATTCTCTCTGTCTAGTTTTTATTTTGGTGATTGTTAGTTCCTCAAAGATGATCTTATTTAAACATATGTATACTGTAGCTACATTATCAATTGTATATACTTTGTCTCTGGTTTTATTCATTTAAGTTTACACTGAAAACATATTATTGTACTGGAAATTATTAAAACAAATAATTATAATAATAATAATTTGGAGTGGCGTCAGTAAATATAGGGGAAACGCTGAATTGAATTCGAAGTACAAGATTTTGAAAGTGTATACTGTGCATTTCTCCTGATAAGACCCATGTTATTATGCTCTTTGTCTTCACAGTATAAACCAGACAGACCAGATGCTGGTCCACCTGCAGTCCTTTAACTCTCTCCCAGAGAACTACACAATCCCTGAGAGCACCAAGAACGGAGTTCCTCTCTTCTACATCCCACCTGGATCTACCACGCCTGTATGTACTTTGTCTGCTCTGGTTACTCCTTTACACTTACTAACACTGATTTTTCAAATTCATTATTACATTGACCTATATTCATAAAGCTGATCTAGGATCAGGTCCCCACTTTCTGTAGTTGTATTCATGATCGTCTAGACAAAACTGATCCTATATATTCTACTGTTCTGAGACACTATGAATATGGGCCATTGGTCCTATTGACCTAAGGACAGGTAGTCAGTGTTCTTCTGCTGTTTCCTTCAGGTTCTCTCCCTCCAGCACAGCGGCTCTAAGGACTCCTCTCAGTCCCAGTTTGCCTTCTACTGGAAGCCCATCCTATCCATGGACGCCAACTTCTGGCAGAGATGGCTTCACATGCACCGCATTGCTATCATCCTGGAGCACGACATGTGAGAGATGGTTTATAGATGCGACACCAACTTCTGATGTCAATTTCTTAAATTACAATGTTGTCAATTCATATTGATTTCATTTCTGCTTTTAGATGTAATGTAAAGTGATGCATCACTGAGAGCAGTGTTGATAGTCCTCTCCCAGTCATTTAGTATAATTAGTTAAATCTAAGTAGAATCTACAAGTGTGCAGGTTTAATTTTAAAAGTATTTTCCCAGTCATTGTAATGGTGATCTCCTGTCTTCTCTTCTCTGCAGGCCTGTGCCAAAGCACCTCCACACTGCTGGTAGTAACGGGCGTTTCAGCACCATCCAGTGTCGTATCTCCCACTCAGCCCTCACCTCTTTACTGAGGGACTGGAGCAGCTTTGTACTCGTGGAGGGATACTCGTATGTCAAGCTCATATACAGGTAGAGGCAGAGAGACTCATGGGAAATGTTGTTCACATAAGCTGTTATTAAATGAACCAATGGAATAGTCTCAAAATATACTAAAACACATATTATTTTAACCCAGGTCTGGATTGAGCTACAGTAAATGACTGGAGTAAGGTTTTAATGAATGTCCTATTCTGTCCCCAGTGCCTCTGACCAGCCCCCCAACTCATTCTACCTGGTGCGTCTGATCTCCAAGGCTCCCTGCATGGTGCTGAGGCTGGGCTTCCCTATCGGCACCCTGGCCCACACCAGGAACAAGGTATGGGACATGGTCCACACCGAAAACACGATAAAATATAGATTTTGAATCTCGAGCTGTGACTATTTCTCCTCATTAAATGGATCTAGCAAGCAGAAAGAAGTCAGTCGCTAGGTGAAACATCACCCTTTTTTCCCCTCAGAATGTTGCAACCCTCTGTTGGTGTGACCTTTTGTTGTCGTTAATGTAAATGTTGATTCTTAAATCATTGCTGAAGATACAAAAAATCCTGAACAAGGCCGAAAAAGGCAAGTGAACTAAACTGAACTGTTCGTGAGGGAACCAACACATCCTATTCTTCAGCTTAACCTTTTCTCTGCCCCACTTCCAGATAGTGGATGAGTTGCGGGAGCAGATCCTGAGGCTTCGCTTCCCTCACCGCGTCCAGAACAAGGAGGCTACGCCCAAGACCAAGAGGAAGATTCTGGGGCACGCATCCCCTTCCAAGTCTCCTCCTCTCCCTGCTCCCAAACCTGCGCTGTCTGACCGGCCATGTGTGGTGGTCCTCAACAAACCTCTGGAGAAACTACTCATCAGGTCAGTGGAATGTTGTCAGATTTGTGCCTTGGGCATGACCGTTCTTTTCAGCTACGTGGCTTATTACTGTAGATTACAATTATTGAGGTCATAGCAAAAAGTATCAGTCCTAAGGTTGGATTATGAAGACATTTTACCCAATTATAAACATTAATACTCTAATGGTGTCCAATCTTCTCCTGTAGGTACGAGAAGCTCCCGTCAGACTTCCGGACCCCGTTTATTCTGAACATGGAGAACTTCACCCAGCCCACTAACATGACCGTGCCCCTTAGCATGGCAGCCAATCGGACGGCCTCGTCCACGCTGGCGTCACTGTCACGCTACTTCCTCCATCAGCGCTGGGTGTGGACGGTGCAGAGCGGCCTGGGTGTGACCGTACCGCTGCAAGCTGTGGTTCATATACTGTCCATGCTGTCTGAGTGAGTCCCACTGGCATGTCTAATGGTACCTGTCTCGTGCACTATGTATGTAATATTTGTGAAGACTCTCCTTACGAATATAAATAAAGTCATTATCATATCAGAGAGTTCTGACTTGTTGCCTGAAAATGTTTTTGGATGTTTCCTAAGGATTCGCCTCTCTGAGGGCTTTCATTTTGCTGCCAGTGGAGAGGGCATAGTCAACATGGTGACTGAACTGCCAATGAAGGTGAGAGTAGCATGCTGGGACAGCAAATATTTACTAAACCCATATGAACTCAATAGAAAAACCCTCTCATTAATCCTTTGAGTACTAATGTAGCGTTGTCTACATTAACATTGAAAGGAAGATTAGGCTACACAATACACACATACATATGTTCTAATCTGGACATATTGAGGCCAGACAGTTTATTGCTGCATAGTGTTTGCATTGAATTCCGATAAAAATCCCATTGTAATGATGACTTGTGATGGTGTGCTCGTAGGGGATGCCAGAGGCGGTGGACAGAGAAAGTCACACCTGTATCGTCCAGTATATCCTGTTTCCACCTCACTCCACCTCTACCAAGGACAGGTGAGACTGAATTCTATTTAATATTTGGCCATTATTTCTATTGCTTTAGTCCACCAGCTCCACAAATTCTACACATTTTCCAACCGTATCTTCAAATATTATCAAATTATTTTATTTAGAAGAACAGTTACGTTTCTAAGAACTTAACACATTTTATTTTTTTACCCTTTGAACACTTTGCTATATTTTGCTGGTTATTTAGTCAGTAAATGGTGCTATTGCTGAATAAGCATCTGTTTGTCTCCTCCTGTCCTGGCCCCTTGTCTTCCATCATGGGTCTCCAGTTTCTCCACAGACGATGACAACGACACAGAGGTGGAGGCCATTGATGTGGACACAGAGCTCAACCTGGTGACAGAGTGTTGGGTAGAGCCTCAGAGTGGGACAGTATGGAGCCCTAGAGACCAACATAGACACTTCCAGGAGCTCACCTACCAGGAGATTCCACAGGCGGTCAGTATCAATCGCTTAATCGATTAATCAAATTGATCTTCTTACATTCTCAGCTGTTGTCAAAGGTACTGTAGCTATTCAGTAGTACAATCACTGATAATTCCAATTCACCAATTTGTATAGTATTACAATACTGATAGAGATGAAGTTGAAGCGTGTGTACATATGCAGCCAGAGGATGGACTAAGTCTGGATGGACTAAGTCTGGTTTCTTTAAGTCTGGTTCCTCTCTCTTCATTTGATTGGTTTGTAATAGTGAGTTTACTTTAATAACTGGCCTATGGAAGCACTTCTCTTAGTGAGAAGTGTATTACATGTTTACGTGAGCTACATACGCTACCTTTTATATTCTTGATCCTAATGATATAGGCCTAAGTGTAAAACGGACGAAGTGATAGAGCAACAGCCCTGGAGTGTGGGTGGAGAGCGGGTTGGTTTTACAGGTTTACTCGTTCTAGATAATCAGTACTGCATGTCTTTGCTGTCATGCCATAGCTGTGTCAGAGTCGATTGTAAGTTAAACTTATGTATCCCGTCGCTCTGGATAAGAGCGTTTGCTAAATGACTTAAATGTAAATGTATGGGTAGTGTGATGCGTAAGACACATTTTTAGAGACAGTCATTAGCGGCTGTTAAAATGAAAGTTAATTTTTCTTCCTTCTTGTTGGAATATAACAGGATATAATAAGGAGTACATGAAACGGGTCTCTCTGCCGACAGGCTGCTTGCATGTAATGGGCATAAAGAACTGGTCTTGTGATATTTCTAGGTATTTTTCTTTTCGTTTTCTTTTTCTAACAACTGGATCCAATGAACTGAGCGGGCTGGGCTGACATGCTTATAGCCCTTTCTCTCACTTTCTTAATATGAGCATGCATCTATATTATTGTGCTCTTATTCATTTGGAAAAAGTCAATGGGTCTAAATACTTTCTGAAGGCACTGCATATGGACCAAATAATGACGATCCACACTTCTTCGAAAATATATATAATAATTTATTGAGCCCACAAGTAACAAATTAATCTGTTATTATGGTGAGAGATTACAATATGATTTTACGTACCTCAGTGGATCGTAAAGGAAATCACACTACAAACTATCACCCTCATGCCCTTAAAGAGATCACAAATATCATGGATGCATTAGAACTGGTTGATATATGGAGGCTGACCTAGTGAGATATACATGGAGGAGGCTTAATCAAGCTAGCTGACTTAACTACTTCCTGGTCTCATTCTTGCTGGTTCAAACGTTTAAAAAGTATTAATAGGAGACAGAATGCGATTGAACCTTAAACTAATTGGCCTCCACATAACTCTTACATAATTTCCACGTGGATATTGGCAATTTTATCAAAGCCTACTGGATGACAATTTGTTCTTAACTAAGAGAAGATAATTCATTATTGACTTTTTTTGCACAACATAGGTACAGCAGATCCCCTTATCCAGTCCATTTAAAAAAAAAACTGGAGGCCTGTTACACTTCAATGTTGTGATGCAAAAATCCTGGCGAAGTGCATATCACATGGAATAAAAAAGGTTTTTACCAGATATTGTTCATCCTGATCAGACAGTTTTTTTACAAGGATGATGTATTGGAGATAATATACAACAATTACTTGAAACAGTGGAACATTATGAAACGTCAAAGATACCAGGCCTGGTCTTCATAGCATATTTTGAAAAGTCGTTTGATAAAGTACGACTACAATTATATATATAAATTTAATTTTGGTGAATCTTTTATACAGTGGGTTATGATTATGTAAGCAACCCCAGGTGCTAAATAGTAAATAATGGTTACTTCTCAGAAAGTATTGAGCTTTTAACAGGAGTATGACAGGGCTGTACATTGTTCCCTATTTATTTATTATGGCCATTGAAACGCTAGCTATTACAATTAGATCCAACAAGAACATCAAGAGGTTAGAAATCCAGGGGATAAAAACAAGTGTCAACTGTAAGCTGATTTCTCTAGTTTTTACCCTGTTGCGCTAGCGGAACCCCTCGCCAACAGCCAATGAAATTGATATGCGCCAAATACAAATCAACAGAAATCTCATGAATCAAATTTCTCAAAATTACAAGTATTCGGCACCATTTCAAAGATAAACGTCTCGTTAATTCAGCCACAGTGTCTGATATAAAAAATGCTTTACAGCGAAAGCTCCACATACATATGTTAGGTCACCACCGACCCAGCCATTTTTCCAGCCAAAGAGAGGAGTCACAAAAAGCACAAATAGAGATAAAATGAATCACTAACCTTTGATGATCTTTATCAGATGACACTCATAGGACTTCATGTTATACAATACATGTATGTTTTGTTCGGTAAAGTTCATATTTATATCCCAAAATCTTATTTGACATTGGCGTGTTACGTTCAGTAGTTCCAAAACATGCAGTAATATTGCAGAGAGCCACATGAATTCACAGAAATACTCACTTCTCCTTAATGCAACCGCTGTGTCAGATTTCAAAAAAACTTTACGGAAAAAGCATAATCTGAGAACAGCGCTCAGAGCCCAAACCAGACAGAGAAATATCCTCCATGTTGGGTAGTCAGCATTATTCATAAATAGCATTCTAAATATTCACTTACCTTTGATGATCTTCATTATAATGCACTCCCAGGAATCGCAGTTCCACAATAAATGTTTGTTTTGTTAGAGAATGTCCATCATTTATGTCCATTAATGTCCAAAAGCGCAATCTGGTCCATTCGGACAAAACTTAAAAAAAAGTTCTATTACAGGTCGAAGAAACTTGTCAAACTAAGTATAGAATCAATCTTTTCTATGTTTTTTTTCATAAAAGTTCAATAATATTCCAACCGGAGAATTCCATTGTCTATAGAAAAGCAATGTAACACAGGTCGCTTTCATGTGAAAGTGCGTGACTGAGAACGAGGCTATAGGCAGACCCCTTAGTCAAACAGCTCCCATACGGCCCCCCTTCACATAAGCAACCTGAAACAACGTTCTGAAGACGGTTGACATCTATTGGAAGCCTTAGGAATTGCAAAACATCCCATATCCCACTGTGTATTCGATAGCGGTGAGTTAAAAAACTACAAACCTCAGATTTCCCACTTCCTGTTTGGATTTTTTCTCAGGTTTTTGCCTGCCAAATGAGTTCTGTTATACTTACAGACATAATTCAAACAGTTTTAGAAACTTCAGAGTGTTTCCTATCCAATACTAATAATAATATGCATATATTAGCATCTGAGACTCAGTAGTAGGCAGTTCACTCTGGGCACACTATTCATCCAAAAGTGAAAATGCTGCCCCCTATCCCCAACAACTTAAGTCCGCAATCTGCATCCCTGCACAGTCATATTGGATTGTTAAGACACAATGTTAATACTACCTTGTAGTTTACTAATAAAATGGTTGGATGGTGAAGTAGACAGACATACTTTGTATTTACATCTCAAAACTTACCACAAACAATTCCAAAGAAGGTTTGTAAAAATAGATTAGATACTACAACCATTGAGATGGAAATACTTGTATATTATGGAAAAATCACATTGATTTAACTCTTTAGTCCTATCAAAGTTTACATACTAATGGTGCTGCCTACTCTAGACGACTCGTTGTTTAAATCATATGGCAAAAAATGTAACTTTATTTGGAATGCTAGGACAGGCACATTTAATTTTGTCTATCTACAGTGGGGAGAACAAGTATTTGATACACTGCCGACTTTGCAGGTGTTCCTACTTGCAAAGCATGTAGAGGTCTGTCATTTTTATCATAGTTACACTTCACCTGTGAGAGACGGAATCTAAAACAAAAATCTAGAAAATCACATTGTATGATTTTTAAGTAATTCATTTGAATAATATACCAGTTTCATTTGAGGACAAAAATGTTGACAGCTGCGCCATACAGGTTGCAAAATAAATGGGAAGATATTTTCAATGTACAGATTCCATGGCACATGGTACAGTATATGAATGGATACAAAAAAGCAACACTTGATTCAACACATTTCAATTGACATTTTTTATCCAAAATTATTGCCACCAACTAAATGTTATATACATTATATGGGGCACACAACAATCTCAACTCTGTAGATTTTGCCTGCAAAGATACAGAATCACTAGATAATTTATTCTGATATTGCCCCTATCTAGCTTGTTTCTGGTCACAAGATGAGGAATTGTTACAAAAATCTCAACATTAACTTAAAATGAACCTTACAAAAATGCAGTGTTGGGCGATTTGGAAAGCCATAGTCAATGAATCAGCAATATAATACTACTTGTAGGCAAGATTTTCATCTTTTGCTCACAATCTGTGGATGAAATGCGATTAGAAAGGTAAACCATTAATGTAAACATCACAGCACAATTGAAAAATATATGGCACATGGAAACCAAATGAGGGTGGTCTATGGTGATAAGTGGGATGGGCTGAGGGGTGGGATTAAAGAGCTTATGTTCAGTAATGTATTATTGTTATGTGATTGCTGTATATAATAGTTCAATCTGTGTAAAATATGTGTAAAATATGTAGCAGAAAAACTGTAAAAACGGTGTGTCCTCCGAAGAGAGGGGGTGGTGGATGGGCTAATAAACATTTTTTTTAAACGATAGTGAATTTACGTTATCCACAGATCTTCCCCCGGGATCTGACCTGTATGTCCACCATTATGACGTTTGAGTACCTTAGCCAGCTGTGCCAGAACAAGGAGCAGGTGTACCCTCCCATTGGGACCGCTGCAGGAGAACCCCCTGCCTCTGAGGACTGCATCCACACTGTTCCCTTCCAGTTTGACCTCATCGAGCTGCTGCCCAAGTGCCAACAGATAGAAATATTCTTCCTCACTCTCAGCAGAGGTGATTTTGATCATGTTATTATGTCCTCAAGTATCTTATTGTTATCAAACATAAATTTATACATTTTTGCTAAATCAGGGATTCCCTGCGACTGTTAGTCCAACACCTTAGCCATTACTCCAAAAAGTCCAAACCTCTTGACATGGTCACTAGGTGTTGTTGCTGCAATATGAAGATGGTGGATGAATTAATTCATGCTTATTTGTGTGTATTGCAGTGGAGAACGAGGAGGTGTCCCAGAGCACCCCCTATATTCCCAACGAGCTCCTGCTGAGCCTATTCCACAGCAGCTTGCAACAGGAACTCAGTGACCGGGAGATCCCATTGGCTGACCAGGACAACGTCACCTTCATGCATCACATCCTAGACAGGGAACGAGACGGGCATGTTGCACCCTTCTCTCTACCGGTCATCAGAGGTAGGCTTTGTGAATGTGTGTGCCTCTGCTATGCATCTGCTTGCTATTTAGGCTAGGTGAATGTAAAGCACTTTGTGACAACTGTTGTGGTAGGCTTTATGAATACATGTTGACTGACTGAAAAGAACAGAATCCTGCTAATGATTGTATTCATTATGTAACAACATCCTATACTCCTGCACACACTTGCCATGTGGTTACTTTCCCTTGACAGAAGAGTGCCTGAAACCTCCAGAGAGACAGGACACAATGATGTCCTTCCACACTACAGGGAGCAGTAAGGAGGTGACAGGGTCAACCAGTACCCTTCAGGTAAACCTTTTAACCAGTCTGCATTCTCTCTTCAGGGAAACAAATCCAGAAGGTTCCTCCTTGGCATTGATATCGGTTTTATGCAGTGTAAAAACAATGGAAAACCAGCAGTGGGCCCGATGTTCCGTTTTGGATGTCCAGACATGGTTTACACTACCCTCGTCTTCCTCTCATTGAAACTCTGTCCACCTTGGGTAAAACATTATGTTTAGTTTATTTTGAGGCACTTGTCCTGTCTGTTATGCCCGGTGAGTTTGTCCCCTCTTTCTCTCAGAGTTTCAGCAATGCAGACCTGGTGGATGAGGAGCCAGTCCCAGTGGAGAGGGATGGGTCTACCCCTCAGTGGAAGTGTTATGCCAAGTACATCAGCCCTCAGCAGATCCTACTGACCTTCCTCCCCGCCACCTTCACAGGTAGGCACCCCGCTACTGTTCCCTGTGTTCTGCTGTAGTTGTGTGATGTGCGTGTACGACTAGGACAGAGCTTACAGATCTTTTCTACTCATTATTCAAGTGGGGGCTCCACTCTAGTTATAGGAATCCTATGTATTTGGGCTAGCCACCAGCCTGGCATCGTGCTAGTTTTAACTGATTGTAATCGACACGTTTATCATCATAACCTAGTATAGCAACAGTGCTGTGTGTTCGTAGATGTTGGTAACCCCACCAACCATCCTGCTCGGATTCCACTGATAGCTACGTTTATTGAGGAAAAATATCGTTCTATGCCTGTAACATGTGGTTGTCACACCGAGCTATCATAAGACGAATGCAAGTCCCTCTGCAAAATGTTTGAGTTCAACATTGTTGTGTTTTCTCTGCAGATGTCCAGATGTTGATGTCGTCTGGGCTGGAGACCGAGCCCCAGGATAACGGAGATGATGACGACACCCTGACTACCGGCAACAAATCACAGGCTGATTCTCACTCTGGCTCCACCAATGGGCTGAATGGTGGGTTGAGTAGCGGGTTGAGGTCCCCCATGCTCTCCCCTGGTGGTGGTGGTCCTGTGGGACCCAGGTCACCCCTGCTCTCCCCTGAATCTGGGAGCTCCACAGTGGAACAGGACAACTGGGATAGCCGTTTCTCTGAGCCTGAAAATGGCACCAAAGGTGCAGGTAAGTACTGTAGGATTATGGCATCATTAGTCCTTTGCTACCAACATACTGTGCCTTCTCACTAACCCAACCCTCTCTCTTTCTATCCCTATTTCTCTCTGCAATAACATAATGTTACTGTTGTGAAAAGGAAGAGATGGGGCTCCCCGAGCAAATTGGAAATTACTCTCTCTCTCTCTCTCTCTCTCTCTCTCTCTCTCTCTCTCTCTCTCTCTCTCTCTCTCTCAGGTGTGGAGGAGAGGGACGGGGTGCAGTTCGCTGAGCCCCAGAAGAGAGACTTCCACATCACGTTCAGTCGCCAGGCGTCCCAGCAGAGCTCAGGGGATCTGTCCCGTCCGCGCTGCCCTGTATATGTCTATAACTGTTCCCTGGACTCTCTGAAGGATCAGATACTCAATCCCCACTCTAACAGGCAGCCAAGGGACATCTTCTTCAGGTACCCAGTAACACACACACACACACACTGGGGCTACTGATGGGGAGTACATCTGGGTTCAAATAGGATTTGTTTTCTTTCAAATACTTTAGTTGCACTTGATTGAGGATGGATCGTTCCCGACGCAATGTTATCACACTTGAATATTCTCAGAAGTGGAAAATCCATCCGTCTGGGACTGAGGAGTATTGAGGAGGAAATCATTTCAATTTGAACCCAGGTCTTGGGAGGGGAATACAGCAGATCCAAGGCTCCATGTATTCAGCACTATACTTTTCATCAGTTTAATCACCTTACCACTCATCATATGTGACTGACTCTTGAAACGCTCTCAGTCAGAAGTCCTACCATGCCATACCCGATTATACTCAACATTGGCTGCCAGCAAGCTCATTGTTGTTGGTTGAGTCCCATGTTAACGTTTTGCACCTCTGATTGTTTCCCTGTACTACGTTGATAAATAGACCTCAAGACGCTGACTCCTGGGAGATGCATCAGCAGATGAAGTTCAGGTAGCACAGCACAGCTAGCTAACTGCTGCTTCCATCATCCTGCCGCGCACCTCGCCCCATTCTCCTCTTCCTCCTCCCCTCCGTCCCTTCCTGGTGTAGAGCTGTGGTGAGATCAATCTCAGTGAATCTTTCCTCAATTTCTTGCGTCTTATCTCCTTGCGTCCTTCTCAAACGACAGCGGAGAAGAAGGTCTGAAGAAAGGGACCTTGGACCTTCTCCTCCAATACGGTTGAGGAGGTGAGGAGAAAGGATGCAAGGGATCATGGAAAGATGCATTGATGGGGTTAGGAGGGACTTAGGCCTGGCCATATGCTCATAGCTCCTCCTTATTCATACCAGGGAGAGGTACTCTCTAAGTGGGTGAGGCTGAGGCCATCACTCCCACACTCACTCCAGGACTGTGTTGCTATTGGGAGGTTGGTATCTGCCTCCAGATAAGACTGTTGCCTCTAGATATTTTGACTTTATATTCATTTACATGACTGAAGGCTTGACTTCACAACGCAAGCCACTTGTGTTTGCTGGAGCTCAAACTTCTTGTAGGAGGCTGTCTCTCTCTCTGCAGTCAGATACTAATGGGTGGAACTGTCCAAAATCAACATGTCTGTGTTAACTGACAATATCTAACTTATTGCATGTTCACAGAAAATCCGATTTAGTTCATGCAGTTGTAGTATTGTTTTTTTCAAGCTTCTCTGGGGGTGTGTGGTGACTTTTTACAGACCCTACTTGATGACATGGGCGTGGTGCTTTGGAAATCTCTCCTCTAAGCCTGTGATTAAACAATTCATGTTTTTTTTAATGAGTAAACAAGTTCCTTTGTACTCTTTTTCCTCTTCACCTGCAAGTTCCAAGTCAAATATGGGAATTATACACTTGTGTATCATGGTACAGGACTGACCATGTGTTGATGTCCAGGTTAACATAAGACACATAGTATTGACATATCGGATACATTTTCGGAGTGATTATCCCCCCCACCCCACCCTTTGTTTAAAGCACGCTTCAGAGCTCTTGTTGTTCAGTGACCGCTCAAGCTAATAGACTTTTAACAGCATCCTCCTCAATGCATAATGCAACATTACATGGAGCTGGACAGTGTGTTTCTTCTCTAACGGAGATTAAATGTCATCAGAGATTTGTGTGTTATTGTGGCGTGAGATTAGAGACTGTGCGTTTGCAAAGGAGACATGCGGCATGTTAATTGGGGGGTGAGATGAGATTGTGTGTTTTCAAAGGGGTGTGTAAAATAACCGTGTTATATATCTGATGATGAGGCTATGCTCTCTCCTTTTCTATGGCTTGTATGTTTCTCCCACAGATCTACTATTGGGCTTCCTGATTCTGCACTTGCTCCTCTTCTTCTCTAATGGTGTTTGGGGTGTTTGTGTGTGTGTGTGTGTCTGTGTGTGTGTGTGTGTGTGTCTGTCCTCTTCCTCCTGCAGGTCTCTATCTCAGGAACGCAGCAGCACCTCCTCCTGGACAGACCTGATGTCGCAGCCTCATAAACACAAGGAGCTGGCCAACTACTGCAGCCTGCTACAGGAGCACTACCACCAGTGTTACGTCACAGGTAATACACTGCTGACAGATGTGAACATTTACGGTAACGGCCTGTCAAGGTGACCTGTCCAGTCTGACTGTTTAATCTGTCTGTGTAGCTTGCATTTGACCACTGCGACAGCCAGCTGTCATAAAACACCCCTTAAATAAACTGACTCGCAAATGACTGACGCAGAGAGGAGCCCAATGGTAATGTACCCTGCTTTATGGCACTAAAGGGACAAGGGATGGGCTACTGGTGCTGGGGAAAGCAGATGGGAGAAGAAGTTTATTATTGACCAGAGCATCGGCTAGTAGCTGATTGTCTTCCTATTCCCTATATAGTACACTACTTTTAATCTGGGCATTGCACCCTATTCCCTATTTAGTGCACTACTGCTGAACAGAGTAATTTAGGCCTGTGACTCGCCATACACACACACACATACACACGTACCCGAAGATAGCGCCTCCAATACTACAGAAGCAAGCACAGGGCAAAGCAGTCACCTGCATCATCCTAGTGACGGGGAAATCTATTAGTGTTTTAAGCTGTCATCTCAGGATTTGTTTTTATGCTCCTTTGCAGCATCTGTAAACCTCAATCAGGAGGAGAGCGACTAGACAACGCACGCACACTCACACACACTAGACACAACTCTGCTTAGGCGAAATATCCGCTTCTCTCTGACAAGCCTGATGGATTTAAATTGGTCTGGCATGCCAATTTAAATATAAATATATTCACACCAGGGCAGCATCTTTTCTCTCCCTGCTCACTGAGTCAAGAGGTTAACACAAAATGTATACCCTGTGGTACTGAAAAAAAGCATAATTTAAAAGCTGTTTTCTCAAGATGAATTTGATATAAACAACATCGAGATAAAAGTATTGACCTTTTTTTTTAAGGTATATCACAGTGCTTCAGAAAGTCTTACTTTTGTTGTGTTACTGTGTGAAAATTGATTTAAAAAAACAAAAATATTCTCATCCATCGACACACAATACCCATAATGACAAAGTGAAAAAAATGCTTTTAGAGTTTGCAAATTTATTGAAAATCAAACGCAGAAATATCTCATTTGCATAAGTATTCACACCCCTGAGTCACTACATGTTATAATCAGCTTTGGCAGTGATTACAGCTGAGTCTTTCTGGGTAAGTCTCTTAGAGCTTTGCACACCTGGATTGTACAATATTTGCACATTATTATTTTGAAACATTTCAAGTTGGTTGTTGATCGTTGCAAGACATTTTCAAGTCCTGCCATATATTTTCAAATACATTTAAGTCCAAACTGTAACTTGGCCACTCAGGAACAATCAAAACGTCCTAGTCCTTGCCGATGACAAGCATACCCATAACATATGAGGATTTTCCTCAAACATAATGCTTTGTATTCAGGACATAAAGTTAATTTCTTTGCCAAATCTTTTGCAGTTTTACTTTAGTGCTTTATTGCAAACAAGGTGCGTGTTGTGAAATATTTTTATTCTGTACACGCTTCCTTCTTTTCACTTTGTCATTTAGGTTCATATTGTGGATTAACTACAATGTTGATCCATCCTATCACAGCAATTAAACTCTGTAGCTGTTTTAAGTCCCCATTGATCTCATGGTGAAATCCCTGAGTGGTTTCCTTCCTCTCCAGCAGCTGAGTTAGGAAGGACGCCTGTATCTTTGTAGTGACTGGGTGTATTAATACACCACCTAAAGTGTAATTAATAACTTCACCATGCTCAAAGTGATATTCAATGTCTGCTTCTTTGAGGCATTGTGGTTTCAACTGTTTTTGAAATTCACTGCTCGACTGAGGGACCTTACAGATAATCGTTTGTGTGCGTACAGAGATGTGGTAGTCATTGTTTGATGTGGTAGTCATTAAACAATCATGTACATTTTTATGTGACTTGTTAAGCTAATTGTTACTCCTGAACTTATTTAGGCTTGCCATAACAGAGGTTTTATACTTATTGACTCAAGACATTTCAGCATTGTTTGTAAACATTTCTAAAAACATTATTCCACTTTGTCATTATCGGGTATTGTAGGACAGTGACACAAAATGTCAATGTAATCTATTTTAAATTCAGGCTGTAACAACACAATTTGGAAAATGCTCATGGGGTGTGAGTGCTTTCTGAAGGCACTTTTTTATGTGGATTTATGTGCTGACCTTGACTGAACATAACATGGAATAGTTGGACAGATTTGTATTTGAGAGTATAGTGGAAGGTTGTTGACGATGTAGCTAAGATATTCCTTGCATCCTCTCTCCTCCCCTCATTTTCAGATGACATTGGAGAAGGTCCACTTCTACGTTCTCCTTTTAATGCAGTTGAGAAGGACACGAGGAGATAAAGACTTGAGGAATCGTATGGAAAGATTAATTAAGACGGAGCAGGCATGGATCTGAAGTGTGTGCGTGTGCATGATCGTGTTCTCTCCCCTAGGTGTGTACCGCAGCCTGCAGCAGTCCCACAGCATCAGTTCCCAGGACTTGCTGACAGCCATGGACTACTGTGAGGAGTCTCTCCAGGAGATAGACATCACTTCCTTCCTCCAGACGCTCTGTGGACACATCCGGGTGTTCAGAGAGCGCCATGGAGACGGAGGGGTCAGGGGTCACAGCATCACCCCCGCCACTTTCACCATCGGAGAGGCAGAGGAAGACGGGCCGGTCAAGAGAGGACCCATGGCCTCCTCATCCAGGTACTACTCAGACCTACAGAGCAGTTACCCATTTTTTTGTTGTTGATTTGAAGTACTCAGGGTGTGTTGGACTGGTGTGTTGTCTCTGGCAGGAGCAGCCTTCTACTTTAAATGATCAAATAAATAAAATCTAGCAATCTGGAGTTTGCACTTTAGCGACTGTCCCATGTCCCTGACAAACTAAATCAAGGGCACCTGAAATCTTACATATTTTCTATACGTATTTGACCCAGGTCGGCTACAGAATGTCCCTCAGAATGTTATCTGACCTTGGGTCAGAACTTAATTTGCAAAGAGTGGTACATACAGTACATTTGTTTGGTTTGTTTTGGTACTTGTTTGGTTCAGACTATTGATTGACGGTGCTGAATGGTGCTCTATGAGTAAACATGACGACCTTGTGTCTGCAAGTATTGAGATGGAGGATGTGAATGAGGCAGAGAACAGGGGGAAGGCCTCGGCCCCTAACTCCCCCCTCGGCCTGGACGAACCCCCCGGGACCATCAGGATACCAGAGTTCCCTCTGTCCCTCCTCCGCCTTCAGCAGAAGTGCGAGGTCTACCCTGACCTGCACAAAATCATACAGGTAAACAACTGGAGGATAGATAATGGTAGAATGGAAAGAAATTAGATGGATTATGTTACAATTTGATGCTCTTGTTAAAGAACCGTTTTAAAGCTAGCTAATTCCTGCATTCAACAGGACAAATTCATGGACATTGGTGCTCAGTTCTTCAAGACCGTGCCTTCCAATCCTCACTACTTCTACTACTGCCCACCATCATCGAAGAAAGAGATATGTGTATGTTATTTCCAATCCATTGTTCTCGGTTGGTATCCACCCCCAGGACACTGAAGAAGGTCCTGTTTCCAAAACATTGGTTCAGTATTAACTAACCGGGACTCTGAATAATATAGCGTTCTTTTGATGATTTTTATTTTTTGTTCTCCTCCTAAGGACTCTGATAGGGAAGAGGAGAGACGACTTAGTGAAGAGGTTGTCTCCGAGGCTGAGCCTGCTACAGAGGACGGTGGGGATCCTTGTATTTTAGTTGCTTGGATTGCTTGGTGTTACCTCCCCGCCTAAGATCTTCTAGATAACAGTACATCATATACTCTATACTCATCCTGTGCACCACAGAGAACATGTAGTTAAGGATACGTCATAAATACTGTGTACTATGTCATCCTAATGTGCATCTCAGAGAACATGTCGGGCTGTTGCATCATGATGGAGAGCGACACAGACCTGGAGGTGGAGTACCAGGAGAGGGCCGGGGGCCGGAGATCCCTAGGGGCAGACGGAGAGGGGGAAGCAGTGGGAGAGGGGGAGGATGAGTCCCTGTCTGACTCCAACACGGTGAACCAGGATGAGGACTCCTTCAGCATTCTAGAGGGAGACAGCCTGTTGGAGCCAGAGGGGCCTCAGCCTGAGATGCCTCCGCTGTTCGTCCACCTCACCTGCTCTGTTAACATGAAGAGCTGCCACGGATCCATGCCCATAACCACGCTACCCACCTGCCTGGGTGAGTACACGCGGTACCTGACAACCGTCACAGAAGAGACACAAGCCTATGTATGTGACTCAGACCTGGTGTTCTATCTCAAGGCCATCAGACTGTTAAATAGCCATCACTAACCTGCTACCACCCGGTTACTCAACCTTGCACCTTAGAGGCTGCTGCCCTATGTACATAAATGGAATCACTGGTCACTTTAATCATGTTTACATACTGCTTTACTCATTTCATATGTGTGTTTACTGTATTCTACCGTATTTTAGTCAATGCCATTCTGACATAGTTCATCCTAAAATGCATATGTTTCTTAATTTCATTCTTTTACTTTTAGATTTGTGTGTTGTGAATTGTTAGACACTACTGCACTGTTGGCGCTAGGAACACAAGCATTTCGCTACACCCGCCATAACATCTGCTAAATATATGTATGTGACCAATAAAATGTTATTTGATAGCTTCACTTTATTGAGTTTGTCTGGCACAATGGAACCAGTGGACTAGTTCCAAAAGTGCTAAACTTTCCCACCTGGCACTCCAAGCAGGCTCACTCCTACAGTCAAAGTATTTGAATGACAACGAATACTATTTGACCCCAGTTCTGCTGTGAATTTTCAGATACATTGTCATTAGAATGATAATGTGCAAGAGCACAATGCAATTAAATGCCCTGCTGTTTGTGTTGACGTGTACTATTTTGTTACAGGTGAGGTGATCACATGTCTGGAGAATGCAGAGGCCCTGCAGGCTCTTGATCTGAATGATCTCTCTGTCACACTGGACATCTTTGTCCTCACCTTACCCCTAGAGATCGAGGGCATGCAGTCTGACTTGAGGCACAACAGGTGAGAATTTTAGATCCTACTTGAGAAATATGTGTGGAACAAAAAAATAACAATTTTAAAAAATGCATCTGTTTGTTCTTGGATTCATTATTGTTCATATGGTAAGGTGCCCTTTGGTAAACCAGGTTTGTAAAAACATTGAAAGAACTTGGAGCTTAAACTAGGATATCAGTCATTGGGATAGGCACTCTTACCAGATACATTGTCATTAGAATGATAATGTGCAAGAGCATAACCCTGTGCTGTATACTTTCGTCAAACTGCATTTCCACATACAGTAGGATCTTTCACTAGACGGTGATCATGTTAACTAACGGGCTGCACTCTCTCCAGGTACACGTCAGAGAGCAGTGTGTCTCTGAACCGTTCTCCAGGTCAGCCCTCCTCCTACCGCTCTGATGAGGAGCTGATGGGCAACTTGGACAGCCTGAGAGGAGTAGGGGTCGACGGGTGAGTCATTAGGAAGGGTGAGGAAAAGAGTAGCCTGGTTCTATGTCTGTTTGTGCTGTATAGCCGTTGTCTTTTGGCTATACAGCACACACATATGGGACCAGGCTAGAGGAGTAGCGGTTGACGGGTGAGTGGTCTGAAGGGTAGGGATACATCGGGCTAAGAAAGCATGTTGAGCAGGCCTTCGCTGCCTGCATGATCATTTCACGGAGGCTACAGTAGTTCACTACTTCTTTATTTCAACAGGGTTGGAGGAGACCCTTTGGCCAAACTCCCAATTCCCCACAAACTAGCAGTGTTGGCCACCATGGATGAGGTAAGTTCAGTCTTTTTTTTACAAAAGTTATATTTAACTTTTATTTAACTAGGCAAGTCAGTTAATTATGAACAAATTATTATTTACAATGACAGTCTACCAAAAGGCAAAATGCCTCCTGCAGGGAAGGGGGCCTGGGATTAAAAAAAAAATAATAATATATATATATATAGGACAAACACGCATCACAACAAGAGAGACAACACAACACTACATAAAGAGAGACCTAAGACAACAACATAGCAAGGCAGCAACACATGACAACACAGCATGGTAGCAACACAACATGGTACACACATTATTGGGCACAGACAACAGCACAAAGGGCAAGAAGGTAAAGACAACAATACATCACACAAGCAGCCACAACTGTCAGTAAGAGTGTCCATGATTGACTCTTTGAATTGAGATAAAACTGTCCAGTTTGAGTGTTTGTTGCAGCTCGTTCCAGTCGCTAGCTGCAGCAAACTGAAAAGAGGAGCGACCCAGGGATGTGTGTGCTTTGGGGACCTTTAACAGAATGTGACTGGCAGAACAGGTGTTGTATGTGGAGGATGAGGGCTCCAGTAGATGTCTCAGATAGGGGGGAGTGAGGCCTAAGAAGGTTTTATTAATACGCACCAACCAATGGGTCTTGTGATGGGTATACAGAGATGACCAGTTTACAGAGGAGTACAGAGTGCAGTGATGTGTCCTATAAGGACATTTGGTGGCATATCTGATGGCCGAATGGTGAAGAACATCTAGCCGCTCGAATGCACCCTTACTTGCCGATCTATAAATGATGTCTCCGTAATCTAGCATGGGTAGGATGGTCATCTGAGTCAGGGTAAATTTGGCAGCTGGGGTGAAAGAGGAGCGATTTCGATAGAAGAAACCAGATCTAGATTTAACTTCAGCCTGCAGCTTTGATATGTGCTGAGAGAAGGACAGTGTACCGTCTAGCCATACTTCCAAGTACTTGTATGAGGTGATTACCACAAGCTCTAAACCCTCAGAGGTAGTAATCACACCAGTGGAGAGAGGGGCATTCTTCTTACCAAACTACATGACCTTTGCTTTGGAGGTGTTCAGAACAAGCTTAAGGCTAGAGAAAGCGTGTTAGACACTAAGAAAGCTTTGTTGTAGAGCATTTAACACAAAATCCAGGGAGGAGCCAGCTGAGTATAAGACTGTATCATCTGCATATAAATGGATGAGAGAGCTTCCTACTGCCTGAGCTATGTGGTTGATGTAAATTGAGAAGAGCGTAGGGCCTAGGATCGAGCCTTGGGTACTCCCTTGGTGACAGGCAGTGGCTGAGACAGCAGATGTTCTGACTTTATACACTGCACTCTTTGAGAGAGGTAGTTAGCAAACCAGGCCAAAGACACCTCAAAGACACCAATACTCCTTAGCCGGCCCACAAGAATGGAATGGTATCAATGGAATGGTATCAAAAGTTTTGGCCAAGTCAATAAAAGTAGCAGTACAATATTACTTCGAATCAAGGGCAATGGTGACATCATTGAGGACCTTTAAGGTTGCAGTGACACACCCATAACTTGAGTGGAAACCAGATTGCGTGCCAGAGAGAATACTATAGACTTCAAGAAAGCCAGTCAGTTTTTCCAACACTTTTGATAAGCAGGGCAAAAATAGAAATAGGCCTATAACAGTAAGGATCAGCTTGATTTCTCCCCTTGGCTGCCTTCAGAGCAAGTTTAACCACTTGCTCCTACCTGGCACGCAGGCGTCCCATCTAGAGCTCTGGAAATGCAAATGCGCTACGCTAAATGCTAATAGTATTAGTTAAAACTCAAACGTTCATTAAAATACACATGCAGGGTATTGAATTAAAGCTACACTCGTTGTGAATCCAGGCAACAAGTCAGATTTTTAAAATGCTTTTCGACGAAAGCATGAGAAGCTATTATCTGATAGCATGTAACACCACAAAAGACCCAAAGGGGACGTAAACAAAATAATTAGCATATTCGGCGCTACACAAACCGCACAATAAAATATAAAACATTCATTACCTTTGACCATCTTCTTTGTTGGCACTCCTAGATGTCCCATAATCACTATTGGGTCTTTTTTCGATTAAATCGGTCCATATATAGCCTAGATATCGTTCTATGTAGACTGTGTGATAAACGAAAAAAAGAGCGTTTCATAACGTGACGTCATTTTTTTTAAATTCAAAAAGTCGATGATAAACTTTCACAAAACACTTCAAAATACTTTTGTAATGCAACTTTAGGTATTAGTACACGTTAATAAGCGATAAAATTCATCAGTAGGCGATGTAACTTCTATAGGTGTCGTCTTGAAAAAAACATGGCCGAGAGAGCTCGACCAAAACATCCGGTCGGAGAACGGAGGGAAGGAGTTCCCTTGAACCGGTTAGACCAAGAATCAATTGTGAATCAAATGACAAGACTCTAGACAACGTGTGGTAGCTGTAGGCGCTGAAACCTCGGTCTCATGTAATTTGGTTCACTTTGAACAATTCCTGGAAGTAAGCGCAAGGATATTTATTTCCATTTTCAGTGATCAGGTTTTCCTGCGCTATTCGATGAAACTCACGCTCTGTTAAAGTCACAGCCGTGATTTAACCAGTTTTAGAAACGTCAGAGTGTTTGCTATCCACACATACTAATAATATGCATATACTATATTCCTGGCATGAAAGCAGGGCGCTGAAATGTTGCGCGATTTTTAACAGAATGTTCGAAAAAGTAGAGGGTCGACTTAACAGGTTAAGGAGCTCCTTTAGCACCTCGGACTCAGTGACTGCCTGCAGGGAGAAACTTTGTCGCGGGGCAAGGGAAAAAGAGGGAGAAGTATCGGGGATAGTCACATTAGAAGGGTTGGGAGATGAGGAAATGTTGGACGGGCAAGGAGGCATGGCTGAGTCAAATAGGAATCCTGACTTAATGAAGTGGTGATTTAAAGAGCTCAGCCATGTGCTTCTTGTCAGTAACAACCACATCATCAATATTAAGTGACATGGGCAGCTGTGAGGAGAAGGGTTTATTCTCCAGGTCTAACTGTTTTCCAGAACTTTACATTTACATTTAAGTCATTTAGCAGACGCTCTTATCCAGAGCGACTTACAAATTGGTGCATTCACCTTATGACATCCAGTGGAACAGTCACTTTACAATAGTGCATCTAAATCTTAAAGGGGGGGGGGTGAGAAGGATTACTTATCCTATCCTAGGTATTCCTTAAAGAGGTGGGGTTTCAGGTGTCTCCGGAAGGTGGTGATTGACTCCGCTGTCCTGGCGTCGTGAGGGAGTTTGTTCCACAATTGGGGGGCCAGAGCAGCGAACAGTTTTGACTGGGCTGAGCGGGAACTGTACTTCCTCAGTGGTAGGGAGGCGAGCAGGCCAGAGGTGGATGAACGCAGTGCCCTTGTTTGGGTGTAGGGCCTGGAGGTACTGAGGTGCCGTTCCCCTCACAGCTCCGTAGGCAAGCACCATGGTCTTGTAGCGGATGCGAGCTTCAACTGGAAGCCAGTGGAGAGAGCTGAGGAGCGGGGTGACGTGAGAGAACTTGGGAAGGTTGAACACCAGACGGGCTGCGGCGTTCTGGATGAGTTGTAGGGGTTTAATGGCACAGGCAGGGAGCCCAGCCAACAGCGAGTTGCAGTAATCCAGACGGGAGATGACAAGTGCCTGGATTAGGACCTGCGCCGCTTCCTGTGTGAGGCAGGGTCGTACTCTGCGGATGTTGTAGAGCATGAACCTACAGGAACGGGCCACCGCCTTGATGTTAGTTGAGAACGACAGGGTGTTGTCCAGGATCACACCAAGGTTCTTAGCGCTCTGGGAGGAGGACACAATGGAGTTGTCAACCGTGATGGCGAGATCATGGAACGGGCAGTCCTTCCCCGGGAGGAAGAGCAGCTCCGTCTTGCCGAGGTTCAGCTTGAGGTGGTGATCCGTCATCCACACTGATATGTCTGCCAGACATGCAGAGATGCGATTCGCCTCCTGGTCATCAGAAGGGGGAAAGGAGAAGATTAATTGTGTGTCGTCTGCATAGCAATGATAGGAGAGACCATGTGAGGTTATGACAGAGCCAAGTGATTGGTGTATAGCGAGAATAGGAGAGGGCCTAGAACAGAGCCCTGGGGGACACCAGTGGTGAGAGCGCGTGGTGAGGAGACAGATTCTCGCCACGCCACCTGGTAGGAGCGACCTGTCAGGTAGGACGCAATCCAAGCGTGGGCCGTGCCGGAGATGCCCAACTCGGAGAGGGTGGAGAGGAGGATCTGATGGTTCACAGTATCGAAGGCAGCCGATAGGTCTAGAAGGATGAGAGCAGAGGAGAGAGAGTTAGCTTTAGCGGTGCGGAGCTTCTCCGTGATACAGAGAAGAGCAGTCTCAGTTGAATGACTAGTCTTGAAACCTGACTGATTTGGATCAAGAAGGTCATTCTGAGAGAGATAGCGGGAGAGCTGGCCAAGGACGGCACGTTCAAGAGTTTTGGAGAGAAAAGAAAGAAGGGATACTGGTCTGTAGTTGTTGACATCGGAGGGATCGAGTGTAGGTTTTTTCAGAAGGGGTGCAACTCTCGCTCTCTTGAAGACGGAAGGGACGTAGCCAGCGGTCAGGGATGAGTTGATGAGCGAGGTGAGGTAAGGGAGAAGGTCTCCGGAAATGGTCTGGAGAAGAGAGGAGGGGATAGGGTCAAGCGGGCAGGTTGTTGGGCGGCTGGCCGTCACAAGACGCGAGATTTCATCTGGAGAGAGAGGGGAGAAAGAGGTCAGAGCACAGGGTAGGGCAGTGTGAGCAGAATCAGCGGTGTCGTTTGACTTAGCAAACGAGGATCGGATGTCGTCGACCTTCTTTTCAAAATGGTTGACGAAGTCATCTGCAGAGAGGGAGGGGGGGGGGGGAGGAGGATTCAGGAGGGAGGATAAGGTGGCAAAGAGCTTCCTAGGGTTAGAGGCAGAAGCTTGGAATTTAGAGTGGTAGAAAGTGGCTTTAGCAGCAGAGACCGAAGAGGAAAATGTAGAGAGGAGAGTGCGAAAGGATGCCAGGTCCGCAGGGAGGCGAGTTTTCCTTCATTTCCTCCATTTCCGCTCGGCTGCCCGGAGCCCCAAGCCTTCTTGGGGTTAGACCCACAGAGAGAGAACTGCTCCTTAAAGTAACTCACTTTGGCCTTCCGAATAGCCTGAGTGCACGTATTTCTAATTTGCCTGAGCGATAGCCGGCCAGCCTGAGTATGCGTGTGCCAAGCCTTTCACCAAATACAATTCTTGAGGTTGAGTAACTCTGCAAGATCACAGTCGAACCAGGGGCTGAACCTGTTTTTAATTCTAATTTTCTTTATGGGGGCGTGTTTGTTAACAATACCACTGAAAATATTATAAAAGAAGGTCCAAGCATATTTGACAGAGGGGATCAAGCCGATTCTATACCATTTTACAGAGGCCAGTTCTTGAAGGAAGGCTTGCTCATTAAAGTGTTTTAGCAACGTCTATGACAAATCAGGACAGATACTTTCACAAAGCAGCTGTACAACCGTGATCACTAAGGTCATTACAGAAAATACCGAACTGATGCCTATCAGGATTATTTGTGAGGATAATATGAAGGAAAGTAGCCTTTTCTGGGTGTTTGGAGTCATACCTTGTGGGATTGGTAATAATCTGAGAAAGATTTAGGGAGTCACATTGCGTTTGGACTTGGTCAAGTGGTTTAAGTATTTCCCAGTTTAGGTCACCTATTAGGACACATTCAGACTTAGTGTAAGGGGCCAGTAGAGCGCTTAGGGCAGGTAGGGTACATGCCGGTGCCGATGGAGGACGGTAGCACCCAACAACAGTAAACAAAGAGGTATTTGAAAGTTTAATGCTTAAAACCAGGAAATCAAATTGTTTGGGGACAGACTTGGTGCAGACAAACGAGCACTGAAGGTGATCCTTGGTAAAGATTGCCACTCCCCCACCTTTGGGTTATAACCAGAAAGGGTAACATCAGTATTCAAAACACTCTTCCTTAACCACATCTCAGTAATGACCAACACTTCTGGATTGTAGCTGTGAACCCACACTTAAAATTGATACATTTTAGGTAATACGCTTCTAATCTTAACGTGCAGAAAAGCCAGGATTTTACGAGAGCAGAAATTAGTGAAGCAGATATCAGAGCACAAGTCAGAATTGGGCCTAGCAACAGGAGGTGGGCCAGGGTGAGCAGTCACATTTTCAGATATCATCAACAGTAATACAGTCAAGGCACAGCATAGGACAGGGAGTGCTGCTCTGCAGTGCTGATTTATGTAATCTGAATGTGCATCATACGTAGAATGTATGCACACATGACTGTAAGTCGCTTTGGATAAAAGCGTCTGCTAAATGGCATTTATTATTATTATTATTATATTATTTTATTATTATATTATTATTATTATTATTATTATATTATTATTATTATTATTATATTATTATTATTATCATCAGATGGCAACAAGATCACATTGTACAGCAATTTCATCAGTTAACATGAAAATAAAGTCGGCGAGAGGTGGTTAGAATAGGATGGGAGGCCAAAAGTCTGTAACCAATAGAGAGTCAGAGTCCTGAGTGTGGAACAAACAGTCTGTCCACTGCTTGGGTAAAGAATGTTTGTCGTCAACAAAGTATGCAGGAGTCATGAGGCAAATAGCAAAATGCACAAGAATAAAATGTAATATATAACAACTTGGGGCTAGCCATTGTAAATTCAGAGTCACTCGCGCCAACAGTGCATGTGTGCTGGAGGCGAGCGAAAGCTTGGGAGAGAGGGGGGAGTGTGGTGGAGGTACCTGTACCAGACAGGGGGATACGGGCCAGGGCAGATGGTGAACAGATCACCAGGTGGAATCCAAGCAGCAGTGCAGCAGGCAACGAGAGTAGGTGTCACACGCTTTTGTTTATTTCTGGAGGCAGATTTATTGTAGAAAATGCCAGTAAATGGCCTTTGAACAGCAGGAGGGGGCTTCGGAGGGCGCTTCAAAGACTCCTGCCACTTGGGCCCAAAGGCCTCGACACCTTTTACTTCACACCGTAGTGCTAATTGAATTTGTATCTGGTCTGTCCTTGCAAGCTTGGGAGCCTCAGCATTCAGTCCCCATAAAGTAAAACATATCCTTGTAATGTGCTTTATTTAAAAATATATATTCTTCTTGGCTTTCAAAATAGCATCATACCAAACACTACTCACTCAGTTCCAGGTTGGAATGGTGTCCTCTGGTCTCTGCTGTTTGTTTGCTAGAGCCCCCTCTGTATAGCTTGGGAAAATGAAACCTTGGCAGCAGTAATCTCTCCGGTTAATTTGTCAAAATTAGGTTATAGGTTGGAAGTTTTGATCTGGAGCGAAGGCCATGCGGTGGAGGGTAGCATCCTGCATATTTACCTGCCGAAAAATCCAAATGTATCTATCCTTTTGTAAAAACAAAAACATGTTGAAAAATGTGAGCGCTCACATGTGTGAATTACTTTTGAACTTGATCTCGATCTTGGAACTTCATATTGATATTGATTTGACTTTGAGCTAGTCGACCACTAAATAGCAGGAATTCACCCTGTCACTGAGTTACAGATTTCAGGCCCCTTCACTCACCTCTCCCTCTCCTCTCCTTGTTGCCTCTCGTTGTAGATCCGTTGGCTCTTGGAGGACGAGATTGTGTCAGCGCTGCGTCTCTCCCGGGTTATCCGCTCGTCCACGCTACAGAAGGTGGCGGATCACGTGTTTCGCTCAGGCGGGCGACCACGGTGCCACTGTGAGGTTGTTCCTCTGCAGTTTGTCTTCGGCCCTGAGCAGTCACTGGAGAAGTTCAAAGAGGTATGGTGGGAGGGTGACTTGAAGCGATGACAGGGAGAACTGTTTTCCTTTCATAGCAAAGTTGAGTTTTGGCCCTTTTTTCTAGTGGGGTCAATTTGTTTTTTTTCACATTGTCAGGAACCTTACATGTTGCATACCCAAGTGCTACTCTGACGATTTGCTTTTCAATTAGGAAAATTGGTACTGACCCTCATCCTTGATTCTTCCATCCACAGGAGTTCCGTAGGATGTCATTCTCAGGTTATCTTATGAATGGAGAGCAAGATGACTTCTACTACATGTCTCTGAGTAGGCTCCACCCCCAGAGGATCCAGGCTGCTAAGAGGCTGTCTGAGAGCACTGTCAACCCTGGGGAGGCGGGATGGAACTCTATGATTGGACGGAACTCACAGCCAACCAATCACTGTCCTGATGTGGACGACAGCAACGGGGCTCCATCAATTCATGGCACACCAGGGAGAAGACCTGACCACGAAGCAGAGGTGGCGAGGGTAGAGCCAGACAGTGAGGTTTGTCAAACCTTTGGGGGGAAGGGGAGTTTCAACCTCACCAACTAGTTTATTTCCAAGCATCCTCTTTCATGGTTATTCCAGCCGGATTAAGGTCTCTTATATTTTAATTTATTTTTATGAATAAATGAAATATTTATGAATGTATGTATGAATGGATTAATAAATGGAGGAATGTGTATGAAATTAAACTGAATTAATTATTTTATGTACCTTAAGGTTCAGGGAGAAGAGAAGAAGTCTACTGTTGGGGCTGTTAGTGAATCTGCGAGTTACCCAGCCCAGGAGCCCAGCTACACCCCAATCAAACCATCCCGAGTTGACTCAGAGGAAGGCCCCAGACCCCGCTTGAGTTCAGTTGGTGCTACCGCCACTGCTGCGGGTGACAGCCCCCGGATGAGTTTTGTTGGTGCCTCCACCAGTCGACCCCGACTGAGCTCTGTGGGCAGAGGAGGAGAGGAGATAAGACCTCGGCTGAGCTCCGTGGGCTCCGCCTCCACCTCTACCTCTACTGCTACAGGGGACAGTGGCCAGGTCAGCACCCCTCAGCTCCAGCCCAGCACTAGCACCGACCGTTCCTCAGAATACACCTCGCCCCCCAAGACCCCCTCCACAGTCAGCCTGGCCGAGTCGGTGCAGTCCACCACCCACAGTGAGTGTCCCTTTCTCTAGAACCAGACTATATCAAGTACCTTTAGTTACAGCTGCATTGTTGGGTGGTGTTAAGTAGGGATACAGTTGTTTATTTAACAAATTGCAACAGCGGGGGTGTTCATAGACAAAACAAAGGCCTTAAAATGTCCAAAGTCTTCTCGGCCACATGTCAATAGTACCAGCCCACATCAATACAGTTCAAATGGCAATACACAATAAACTTGCAAGCAACCTCCCTTTAACTAAAATGTCAACCCAAATATGTTTAGCAGGGCAATAGTAGTCCAGCGACACTGAACTACTATTGGAAGGCGCATTGAAAAAAAAAAAAAAATCTGCTGCAGTGAAAAGCACTGGAGCGATAGCGGGAAGACAGAGAGAGGGTCTTAGTGCAACTGCAAGCCTGAAGTCAACCGCTGTCTGTCCGTCTGGTGGTTTGTTTGTTTCTATGTCAAAGCTTCGCAACAATGTTGCTACTAATCAATGCGATCAATAACTGGTGCGTTCCCAAAAGGTAACCACGTTCTAGAGTGGTAAAACCGACGATCGAGTTAAACACTTTACAAACTAAGCACGCTGAATATAAACTAGACTTCTGCAGCATTGCACACCCCAATCAAACTGTCGCGCCAACCAAGAGCTCCCTCCCAGAGATTCGGAAGAGCTATCTTTATTTCTTCCTTTCTGACTGCTGATGTGCTCTTAAAGTGGCAGCGCATGGTGAAGGCTCCATGCAGGAGCCTGTGGAAACCGAGAGGATGCAGGCTTTGGCAGGTTCATGTTCCTGCTACACAAAACCAGGGAAGTCTTCATCAGTCCTCCAAGAAGAGGTCCTGCAGGTGTTGCTTTTGCCTGCGATCCAGCTCTTCTGCCGTAGGGTAGCAGGCTTTAGGTCAACAACATGCACCGTCCAGACATCTTCCCCAGTGTCTTCCAAACAGACCAAGTAGTTCACCGGCCCCAGCTGCTGCACTACACGGTATGGACCTTTCCATCTCGAAACTAGCTTGGCAGTGAACTTCTTAGATGCCTTTGACAGATGATGTGATTGTACTCAGACTTGGGTGGGAAACATGTCTCGTCTATGTTTGTCATAGTTGCTGAGCTGTCATTGGCTTTGTTTCTGCTGGGCCCAACCACTCTGGCTAGTAAGGTGTGGTGGTG
The DNA here is from genome assembly GCF_021184085.1 of Oncorhynchus gorbuscha. Lineage (NCBI taxonomy): Eukaryota > Metazoa > Chordata > Actinopteri > Salmoniformes > Salmonidae > Oncorhynchus > Oncorhynchus gorbuscha. The sequence continues at coordinate 37,196,668 of NC_060178.1, forward strand.
TTGGACTGCATCAAACGCTGGGCAGTCATGTGAAACATTGGAACTTTGCAAGACTCTGTCCATCTGACCTTTTAGTGGTCTTCCCAGGTGGAGTTCGGCAGGAGTGACACCAGAAGTCTCCTGGACCGCAGAATTCAGTGCAAAGATAAAATCAGGAAGATGCTGATCCCACATTGTTTGCTGATGCCCCCCACAAATTAAGAAATCATCCCCTTTAGGGTTCGGTTTACCCTCTTGGTGAGATTGGTCTGAGGATGGTAGGCCGTTGTCAGCTTGGCAACTACACCCCAGTAGGTACAGAGCTCTTTGTAGATTCCTGATATGAACTGCAGACCTCGGTCAGAGAGAATTTGGTCTGGAATCCCGAATCTGGTAAAGACCTCCCTTTGCAGAATTAGAGCAATGGCTGATGCAGTGGCTTTGCGAAGTGGAAAAGACCACCCAGTGTGTGTAGTTGTCCACTACCACCAGTAAAAATTCATTCCGGGTCCCCCGGCTGGGAGGAAAATGTTCATTGAGGTCAATTCCCAGCATTTCATTGACATGGTTCACCACGGTCTGCTGCAGTTTCTCAGCAGGTCTGCCAATGTCTGGTTTGTGTTTCTGTCAGACTTCACACAGTTGTAAAAACTTCTTATGCCATTCTCTCTGGCACCAAAAGTTGTAATTGTTGATAGGGGACAGAATGCGGTCGGATCTTCACATATTTGGCATATATATTACTCTTACAGTATTTCCACATGGGCGAGGATATTGGAAATTCATTCAAAGCCTACTAGATGATACATTGTTTAGATCTAGGACAGAATAATTTATAACTGACTTTTTTAGACATAACATAGGTACAGCAGATCCCCTTATTGTATGGGACACTTGTGTGCCTTTAGAGGCCATGCAATTCAGTACTCATCAATAAAACAAAAGCAATTTAGATCAAGAGTCCATATTAACAAAGGAAATTGAAGGACTAACAGTACAGTTAGATAGCAATAAAAACGGTACTATAGAGACACAGAATAAGTTAGAGGAAAAACAAAAAGAAATGGAGGAACTTATTCAAGAAAGACCCAGTGTAATAGATTATAAAAATAAAGGGAACTGGATGGAATATGGGGAAAAATGCACAAATTATTTTTCAATCTTCAATATAGAAAGGCTACCAAAATAAATGTATTAAAACTTGTTACAAATGATGGAGTCATGCATGATTCACCAAATGATATTTTGAGAAAGGAAGTAAAGTACCTTGTGTATGCCGAGGAACTTAAAACTTGCTACCCTCTCCACTACTGTTCCATCGATGTGGATAGGGGGGTGTTCCCTCTGCTGTTTTCTGAAGTCCACAATCCTCTCCTTAGTTTTGTTGACGTTGAGTGTGAGGTTATTTTCCTGACACCACACTCCGAGGGCCCTCACCTCCTCCCTGTAGGCCGTCTCGTCGTTGTTGGTAATCAAGCCTACCACTGTTGTGTCGTCCGCAAACTTGATGATTGAGTTGTAGGCGTGCGTGGCCACGCAGTCGTGGGTGAACAGGGAGTACAGGAGAGGGCTCAGAACGCACCCTTGTGGGGCCCCAGTGTTGAGGATCAGCGGGGTGGAGATGTTGTTGCCTACCCTCACCACCTGGGGGCGGCCCGTCAGGAAGTCCATGGACGATACATTGGAGATAATATAAGACAAGTACTGGAAACAATAGAATACTATGAAATATTGGGGACACCCGGCCTGGTTTTCATAGGTGATTTTGAAAAGGCTTTTGATAAAGTATGACTGGAGTTTATATATACATGCCTAGAATATTTCAATTTTGGGGAATCTCTTATAAAATGGGTTAAAGTAATGCATAGTAACCCTAGGTGTAAAATAGTAAATAATGGCTACATCTCAGAAAGTTTTAAACTCTCTCTAGAGAAGTAAAACAAGGTTGTCCACTATCGGCATATGTATTTATTATTGCCATCGAAATGTTATCTGTTAAGATTAGATCAAACAATATTAAGGGATTAGAAATCGGTGGCTTAAAATCGAAGGTGTCATTGTATGCTGATGATGAATGTTTTCTTTTAAAACCACAATTAGTCTTTCCACGGCCTTAGAGGATCTAGGTACTTGTGATATTCTCTCTGGATTAAAACCAAATTATAATAAGTGTACAATATTACGTATTGGATCACTAAAAAAAAAGCTAATTTTACATTACCATGTAGTTTACCAATAAAATGGTCTGACGGAGATGTGGAAATACTCAGTATACAAATCCCAAAAGAAAAATGATCTTACGCCAATACATTTTTTATAGAAAGTTAGCAAAAAATAGATAAGATCTTGCCACCATTTGAAAGGAAAATACCTGTCTATTTGTGGAAAAATCACCCTGATTAACTCTTTTGTCATATCACAGTTTACCTATTTGCTTATGGTTTTGCCTACGCCCAGTGACCTGCTTTTTAAATTATATGAACATAAAATATTCAATTTTATTTGGAACGGCAAGCCAGATAAAATTAAAAGGGCCTATTTATATAACGAATATGAATTCGGAGGGCAGAAATGATTAAATATTAAAGACTTAGACCTCTCACTAAAGGCATCAGTCATACAAAAGTTATACTTAAATCCAAACTGGTTCTCTAGTAAATTGGTACAAATGTCTCATCCTATGTTCAAGAAGGGCCGTTTTCCCTTTATTCAGATTACACTTTCGATTGTTTTAAAAGGAAATAATCTCCAAAATATATTTATTTCTTAAACAAGCCTTAGAAAGTTAGTTGCGATTTCAGTTTAATCCATCTGAAAAGACAGAACCAATAATACAACAAATATTGTGGTTAAATTCAAATATACAAAATAATTTAAAACCCTGTATTTTTTGAAGAAATGTTTTAAAAAGGTATAATTTCAGTGAATTAGATCATACATAGGACTGGAGTTATGTCACCCATGCAGCTAACACAGACATATGGAAATGTCTGCTCTACCTAAAATCACAACCAATAAATTGCAGCATTGCCACAAAAATGGAAGAGGCAAGTAGAAGGGGAAAAGGTAAGGAACTTGTATGTCGGCCCTGTATTAAAGAACATAACTGGTTAAAGAAAAATGTGATAAATAAAAATGTATACAAATTTCATTTAAGGACCAAAAAAGGACCAAAAAACTGATAGCTGTGCCATTTAAATTGCAAAATAGTTTAAGAGATTTTCGATGTACCCATTCTATAGCACATGGTTTATGAATTGATACGCAAAACAACGCCGGATGCACAACTTTTAACTTTTCAATTTAAATGACTATACAAAATTCTTGCAACTAATAGAATGTTATATACAGTGAGGGGAAAAAAGTATTTGATCCCCTGCTGATTTTGTACGTTTGCCAACTGACAAGAAATGATCAGTCTATAATTTTAATGGTAGGTTTATTTGAACAGTGAGAGACAGAATAACTACAAAAAAATCCAGAAAACGCACATCAAAAATGTTATTAATTGATTTGCATTTTAATGAGGGAAATGAGTATTTGACCCCTCTGCAAAACATGACTTAGTACTTGTTGGCAATCACAGAGGTCAGACGTATCTTGTAGTTGGCCACCAGGTTTCAACACATCTCAGGAGGGATTTTGTCCCACTCCTCTTTGCAGATCTTCTCCAAGTCATTAAGGTTTCATGGTTGACGTTTGGCAACTCAAACCTTCAGCTCCCTCCGCAGATTTTATATGGGATTAAGGTCTGGAGACTGGCTAGGCCACTCCAGGACCTTAATGTGCTTCTTCTTGAGCCACTCCTTTGTTGCCTTGGCCGTGTGTTTTGGGTCATTGTCATGCTGTAATACCCATCCACGACCCATTTTCAATGCCCTGGCTGAGGGAAGGAGGTTCTCACCCAAGATTTGACAGTACATGGCCCCGTCCATCGTCCCTTTGATGCGGTGAAGTTGTCCTGTCCCCTTAGCAGAAAAACACCCCCCAAAGCATAATGTTTCCACCTCCATGTTTGACGGTGGGGATGGTGTTCTTGGGGTCATAGGCAGCATTCCTCCTCCTCCAAACATGGTGAGTTGAGTTGATGCCAAAGAGCTCCATTTTGGTCTCATCTGACCACAACACTTTCACCCAGTTGTCCTCTGAATCATTCAGGTGTTCATTGGCAAACTTCAGACAGGCATGTATATGTGTTTTCTTGAGCAGGGGGACCTTGCGGGCGCTGCAGGATTTCAGTCCTTCACGGCGTAGTGTGTTACCAATTGTTTTCTCTGTGACTATGGTCCCAGCTGCCTTGAGATCATTGGCAAGATCATCCCGTGTAGTTCTGGGCTGATTCCTCACCGTTCTCATGATCATTGCAACCCCACGAGGTGAGATCTTGCATGGAGCCCCAGGCCAAGGGAGATTGACAGTTCTTTTGTGTTTCTTCCATTTGCGAATAATCGCACCAACTGTTGTCACCTTCTCACCAAGCTGCTTGGCGATGGTCTTGTAGCCCATTCCAGCCTTGTGTAGGTCTACAATCTTGTCCCTGACTTCCTTGGAGAGCTCTTTGGTCTTGGCCATGGTGGAGAGTTTGGAATCTGATTGATTGATTGCTTCTGTGGCAGGTGTCTTTTATACAGGTAACAAACTGAGATTAGGAGCACTCCCTTTAAGAGTGTGCTCATAATCTCAGATCGTTACCTGTTTAAAAGACACCTGGGAGCCAGAAATCTTTCTGATTTGAGAGGGGGTCAAATACCTATTTCCCTCATTAAAATGCAAATCAATTTATAACATTTTTGATGTGCGTTTTCTGGATTTTTGTTGTTGTTATTCTGTCTTATTCAAATAAACCTACCATTAAAATTATAGACGGATCATTTCTTTGTCAGTGGGCAAACGTACAAAATCAGCAGGGGATCAAATACTTTTTTCCCTCACGGATTGGATGTCAGGTTGGTCTCTCCAGAGATGTTAGATCGGGTTCAAGTCTGGGCTCTGGCTGGGCCACTTCTGCATTTTCTTGGCCGTGTGCTTAGGGTCCTTGTCCTGTTGGAGGTCCTGGCACCCTGGATGGTGCCAGGTTTCCTCCAGACGTGACGCTTGGCATTAAGGCCAAAGAGTTCAGTCTTAGTTTCATTAGACCAAAGAATCTTGTTTCTCATGGTCTGAGAGTCCTTTAGGTGCCTTTTGGCAAACTCCAAGCTGGCATTGTTGTGGAAATTTCCTCTATTTATCAAATCATGGGAGCAAACCACACAGACAAGTCAGAGTTAGTTATCAAAGTCCATCTTTAATTATATGAGCTCTATCACAACCCTGTGACTCTCAGATAAATTCAGTGTCTCTCAATGAATTCTCTGAGAGCCCCCCCTGCATTGCAACTGCCATCCTTTAATAGCAAAGAACACACATAGTCAGACAGCATAGACATAATAAATCGTTCATCTTTGTCTCCTTACTCAAACCCCAGAACCATAAACCAATCCTCCATATCAACAGGCATATCAAATTGTCATTTAGATACAACCAACTCTAAATACAACCAATCCTGGACAAGCTCACGGAGACACACTGAACTGGCACACAGACATTGTGGAGTCAAGAGATATGTTTACACATGATGACACTTTGACCTCTCCCCTCTCTGCGGCCCATGCAACTTAGTCTTGACATAGAACAGATAACTGCAACCCGCCACAGTATTATACAAAAATACCATTCTGATGAGAAGTAACTTACACACATTTGATGAATATAAAACATCTTACACGTTACCAACAAATTCTGAATCTTCCACGACAGCATTCATGTGCTTTTTACTGATTATTGGCTTCCGTCCGGCCACTCTACCATAAAAGCCTGATTGGTGGAGTGCTGCAGGGATGGTTTTCCTTCTGGAAAGTTTTCCCATCTCCGCATAGCAACTCTAGAGCTCTGTCAAGAGTGACCATCGAGTTCTTGCTCACCTCCCTGACCAAGGCCCTTCTCCCCCAATTGCTTTGTTTGGCCAGGCGGACAGCTCTAGGAGGTGAATGGTGTTTCCTGTAGTCCACGATCAGCTCCTTTTTCTTGCTGACGTTGAGGAGAGCTTGTTGTCCTCACACCACACTACCAGGTCTCTGACCTTCTACCTATAGGCTGTCTCATCGTCGCCGGTGATCAGGCCTACCACCGTTGTGTCGCCTGCAAAATGAATGATGGTGTTAGTCGTGCGCGGCCACAGAGTTGTGGGTGAACTGGAAGTACAGGAGGGGACTTTAGGTGCCAGTGTGGCGGATGTGTCGTCGTCTACCCTCTGTGTGGAGTGTCTCTTGCAAGGCTAGCTGCGTGTAGCAGATACTGTCAAACCGATGATAAACCATTGAGAAGTGAGCGAGTGTTGTGTGAGTGAGTGAATCATCTGCAGCACTAACAGCACAAGTCTCTTGGCTTAGCTTGCAGCTTTACGGAGTGTCTACCTCCAGGCTGTTTTCTCCCTCTCCTCACCAAATCAACAGGGAGCAGCACACAGCTCAGATCAGAGCTGACAGACAGACAGAATAATACATGTGATGACCCCCCCCCCCCTTTCTCTGGGGTACTTGTTCCAACACTGATTTGGGGAGACTCATAGGCTCTGCCAGGATAAGGGAGGAGGAAAAAGCCCTGAGGGTCTCAGTCATGCCTTGGAGAGTCTAGAATAGTAGAGCTCTTGAGATTGGTCAGTGCTAGGGAGGGTTGTTTAGATTGGGCCTGGGTTGTTCAGTAGGCACGAACCTGAAGAATGCGCCGTGAAACAGCTGGGTACTGTCTGTACATTCAAAAATACATTTTTTTTGTTTTCATTTTACATGTGCCCTAGTGAGCATGCCCTTGGGCTGTGCTGACTCCGGTGAATGTGTTGTGGCGTGAGACTATAGAACCCATCTCCTTCTTTCCTCAGGCAGCGGGAAGCTGAGGCCCAGTCGAGTCCAGAGTGTGGTCTCCAGTCAAGGCAGCCTGGACTCTGACATGCTGGGTAAGAGATGGACATTATAGTGATGATGATTAAAGTGTTGATTATCACAATGACAATGATAATGATGATGATAAGGATTATGATCTTCATCACAATGATGATACTGATGATGATAATGCTGCTGGTAATGCCCATGATGACAATAATGACTATGATACCAATTCTAATGATAACTGATCTCTGAGACATAAAAAAAACTCATATCTACCTGTATATTTTCAGGTTATGACGGTGGCAGCAGTGATTCTGAGTGTGAGAGCCCCACTGTGGATGAGCAGGAGTCCCAGGCCCCTCTGATGCCTGACTTCTGGCTCATCGTTAAGATCCACCAGGACAGAGTGGAGGTGTACTCTCAGTCTAGGTGAGGGAGGGGCTTAGGCAGGACACTTATCCAGCTCATAACTGGTTCTCATCATCTATTTGAACTTTTCAGACTGCCATCTAACATGACATAATTGTTCCATAATGTTTCCATTATCTAGCTCCTGAGAACCCTTTTGGAAATGCATTTCATAAATTCAATATTATTCTTACTAACCACGTTTCTGTCCACAGTTGAGTAAAGTCATACGGCATATAAAAAATCACAACAGCTCTGACTGAAACAGGAAGTGTCGTTTAAATTTCAGAAATGTCAACAGATAATGTGTTCGTTCGACATGGCGGGATCTTTTTTATGTCGGTTTAATGAATTATGCGACAAATTGCGGCTCCAACGATTTCTTGTGCAATTGTTGATAGAATAACCATGTCTGTCAAAGTAGATTTGCAGTCACCCTCTGCTGCTATGTTGTGTGGTCCTCCTACTATGACTTGAAAAAGCTGCCAATTAACAAATAAGAATGATCTTGCTCTTATCCATCTCATCATATAACCTAACCTGTCCACTTTATGAGCAAACTGTTGTCTAGAGAACATGCGCGAAAACCAGATTGGGCAAGTTTGCCATTTATCGCAACCGTTTTATGTGACAAAATCATCAAGAGAGTGGAAAATGCCACGGAAACACAGTGAACTTATTTATTTATTTTTCCTGTACATTAAGAACTCTAGCGCAATTTTATGCGCGCTACCTCTTCATGCATCTTGCACATTTTTATTTATGCGGATAATATTCGCATGGAAATCTGTCGCAAATTGGATGGAAACCTAGCTACGGAGATAAAATCTATTTAGCAAGACAGACCTGTAAGATACAAATCCACCATGGCATATTGTGTACAGGAGCTTCAATGAAGCTAAGGAGGGCAGAGTAGAGGAGAAGGAGGAGGAAGAAGAAGAAGAGGTTCCAGAGTACTTACGGCTGCATCAGATGGTGGTGAGGAAGATTGGGGAGATCTGTCGTATAGTTAATCAGGTAGGTTACACTCCTTTATGTGACTGTGATCCTCTGACCTTAATAAAAAATGTTTGTAAAAGGTAGGTTACGCTCTCGCTCTTCAAGACACATCTGCCACTTTATTGCTTGAATAGCAAGTAGCAACATTAAAGTGCAGTCCTAGCCTTTAACCCTCCCTCCCTCTGTCGGTCTGGTTGGTGCTGTTCAACCTCTTAAGGCTACATTCAAATGTCCACAGTAGCATACCTCTTATAACTAAGCAGCGTATTATGCTTGCATTCTAAGTAGTGTGGATATTGGAACAGGCACTAACTCTCCTCTCCTCTCTTCTGTCCCTCTCCTCTCTTCTGTCACTCTCCTCTCTTCTGTCACTCTCCTCTCTTCTGTCCTCTCCTCTCTTCTGTCCTCTCCTCTCTTCTGTCACCCTCCTCTCTTCTGTCACTCTCCTCTCTTCTGTCACTCTCCTCTCTTCTGTCCTCTCCTCTCTTCTGTCACTCTCCTCTCTTCTGTCACTCTCCTCTCTTCTGTCACCCTCCTCTGTCTCGCTCCTCTCTTCTGTCTCGCTCCTCTCTTCTGTCTCGCTCCTCTCTTCGGTCATTCTCCTCTTCTGTCACACTTCTGTCTCTCTTCTGTCTCGCTCCTCTCTTCTGTCTCGCTCCTCTCTTCTGTCTCGCTCCTCTCTTCTTCTGTCTCGCTTCTGTCTTGCTCTCTCTTCTGTCTTGCTCCTCTCTTCTGTCTTGCTCCTCTCTTCTGTCTTGCTCCTCTCTTCTGTCTTGCTCCTCTCTTCTGTCTCTGTCTTGCTCCTCTCTTCTGTCTCGCTCCTCTCTTCTGTCTCTCCTTCTGCGCTCCTCTCTTCTGTCTCTCCACAGCGTCTGCTACTCCAGGACCTCCACGACAGCCATGTGTGTAACTCGCTCCTGGTGGCAGAGAGCGAAGAGGACATCTGGAAGAATGAGTCCCTGTACAGACAGAGACTGGCCAACTCCGATGGTCAGTCAGTCAGCGACGCTCACAACCACACACTAATACAAACAGACATGATGCATGCTTTTATGTAGACTCAACGACTTTCTTAACCTGCTTACATAAATATCCAACAAAGGTTTTGGGGTATAGACTACAGCCAAGGTCAAAGGATCTACAGTCGTAGTTTGTGTGGAACATCCCTATTCTAGTACCTACGGCTATTTTAAGAAATTTTTGGAAGTATCATAAACTTCATGTGCATCGTATGCATGCCTTTGGTGGCACCAGGTTTGTTGTTGTACAGTCCACAAGGTAGTAATGCATTGCGCTTTCTTGGCCCCACAAGCTCCCAACTGTCATAGTGATCGTAGAGCTCAATCCAATACAGGTCCATGGAGAAGGAAAGGCACACAAACACACCCACTCTCTCTAATGTATTCAAGGTTACAGGTAGGAGCACTAGTGACAGGCCAGTGAAGTATGCTCGGAGACTGGAGCAGTGTGAAACGCTCATTAGATTCATTTTCTATTTTATGGCAGCCGTTAAGCCAGAATTACCAACTGTTATTTTCTAATATCACAGAGTTTTTCCCGTTCCGGTGTGTGTAAATGAATTGGATCCTGTAGAGGGGATAGGCATCAGAGAGAAGGCTTGTTGTTTGCGACTGCAGTGCAGTAACATAATGTTAGTGTGGAAGGGAAGGGGCTCCCAGAGCAAATTGTGTGTCTTTTCTCTGCTGGCGTCATGCTGAAATGCCCCCCCCCCCTTTTCCTCTCAGCAACTGTTGGTAAATGTATTCGTAAATGATTTTCTTTTCTTTTTTTAATCTTTCTTCTCTTTCTTTCTTGTCTCGCTCACTCACTCACTCACACACACACACACACACACACACACACACACACACACACACACACACACACACACACACACACACACGTACACACACACACGTACACACACACACGCACACGTACACACACACACACGTACACACAACAGATTACAATGCAGAGGAGAGCTACCAGCCACGGGACTACCTAGCGGCCACAATGCAGTTCATCCCGGGTCACTTTGCCTGTGAGGTGGTGTGGAGCACCGTCATCCACATCCACCCTCGCCTCAAGATGGGGCCTAACATGGGGGTGTCCAGGGGTGAGTCCGGTGACACTCTTAAAATACAGAACAACAATGTGTTTGGGCATGCAGGAAAATAAAGACCACCCACAGAGCAGGACTTCATATCTTCATTAACAATAACCCCTTGATCCTGAAATCCTGAAACTTTTGAATATGCCAGTATGAATATACATATGAAAATGATCATGAATAGGTATTCCTTTACTTAAAATACATTTTAATATGATTGGTTTCAGTACAATCAGTGTCTGTATAATTGAGAGAATTTTCTCAGTATCTTTATTTGTGTTGATAGACTCTCTTCTCCATATCCCAGCTATCCAGGCTCTGCGGTCAGTGCTCAACGCCATGTGTGTGGTCAACAGGAAGAGCATGTTTGTCTATCAGGAGCGCTCCACTAAATCAGTCTTCTACCTCAGGTTAGCCCTGGTGCCGCCCTCGTTCCGCAACTCCGCTGCCTGCCCTCTCTTTGTAGAACAGTCCCACCTCTTCATAGGCTCTCCTCTCCTGCATCCAACCCTGTACCCAAATACTTTTATTGAAGGAATGGAATGGAGCAGGCCAATTCTTGCTTATGAATATTCCCATGATCTGTGTTCTTCCCAGACTTTCTGAGACGTCCCAAACAGGGAAATACTCTGACCTGGATGGCAACCTGCACCCCATGTCTCGCTGCGTCGGCCTCGCCCGGAGCCAGGAGCCGCTCTACTCTGAGGACCTCACGGTACATTAGCACACTTTCTCATATGAACAGCAAGCAAATTTGGTCCTGAAGAACCATTAGGGCTCTACTCTTGTCGTCTCATAGTAAACCCATACCACACTCATAGTGGATTTCTCTATAAAGAGCAGGCAGCTTTGGCCCTGAGAAACCATTAGGACTCTGAGATGGTGTCACCGCTAGGTGATTGATCTGCTGTTCCCAGAACTGTGGTATCCTGCTCTTGGGTTAGTGAGGATTGTGCGATGTCACTGTCACATATCTTCAGTGGTCTGACGTGGGTTTGTGTGTCTGTGTGTTACTCCTATCCCCAGGGCTCCCGGTCATCTCAGGAGGGTGCTCGGCCGTCTCAGGAAGGTGCTCGGCCAGTGGGACAGGTGGACAAACACATCCTGTTGCTGGTGCATGGAGTGGGAAGTGCTGGTAAGACAGGGTTTTGAAGAGCAAGGGGAAGAAAGGGGCTCACATGGCTAGGGGACGATTCTAGGAAAGACTGTAATTGACAGTGATTATGACGGCATACTTTTGGTACTGATAGCAGAGAATCCTACATTGTATGGGTTGTGAGAAGAGTTCTCCTAATGAGGGATTAACTGCATATGTAAAGGGCTGATGCAGGAGTTAGGAATAAAACATGACCGGTTTGTCTCCTCTCGGTGCATTTCCTCTCTGAGTTAAATGTGTCCCTGTATACTGTCCTCCTGGCAAACAGATGAAACATGAAACTGCTGATTCATTCTGTAGTCTGGGCTGCAGTACCTTCTAATGGCCTGCTAGATGGCACTGTTGCTCTGGCTCCATCTAGCTCTTTCCAGGCTTCATCCATGACGTCAGCTCTTTCCTCTCAAAGTTTTAACAAGAGGGACATATTAAATTCGTACATGTTTTTTTCTCTCCCCCACAACTGTTCAACTTCTTTATTTATGAATTCCTTTGTTTACAGAGGGGTGAATTTTCTTGAAGTGTGTGCATTTGTTTCAATGCAGCGTTTGTTTCTAAGGCTCCAGACCAGGGGCCTCATTTATAAACCTTGTGTATGCACAAAATATGTATGCTCCAGTTTCCACGCAAAGCTTGGCATTCATAAAAACTGCCCCTTGACCTGTGAATGTGCTTATCCTCCTGCAAACTTTAGACCATGCGTACGCATAGTTTCCAGTGGTTGAAGTATTGCATTGCCACAAGGCAAAAGTAGCCTTGTAACCTTGTGCAAATAGGGAATGTAAGGGTGGGTGGTAGGCCTCTTACTTGCTCTGGTTGGTTGGCGCTATCTGGCTGGTGTTGGTGAGCAAGGAAAGGGAGGATGCAGAAGATCTAGTGTGTGGTTCTTATTTTAAGGCTCTTGGAGCAGGTATTTCTAAAATATACAAATCATCCAACAAGATGCTGGACCAGGCTCAGTGTATAATGAACCGATTTCTTTCAAAACTAGTCAAATGAATAGAAACTGAAGAGCAGTCTGACTAGCCCCTAGGGCTCAGAACAGATAGCCCTGCCAAGCCAGATGGCCATCTTCAACTACCATAAAGCTCTACACCTGAGCATATATACCCTGGCAGAGACCAGGTGACAGGAAGCAGGAAGCACTTCTATTTGAATACACTTTGTCAAACTAAGCCTATAAACACTTAGCAAAATAAAAAACTCTACAATAACAGTTTAGATACTGTAACCTGTACGATACAGAATACTTTTAAAGAGCTGGACTAGAGCAGGAACTCTTTCCCCCCAATTAGTAACATAGTCCCTTAATTAATTGTCGCCTGCATGCATGGTGGCAATGCCCCTCCCTCCACATGCCATTTGTCTCATCTGACCAGAGTACCTTCTTCTATATGTTTGGGGAGTCTCCCACATGCCTTTTGGCGAACACCAAATGTGTTTACTTATTTTTTTCTTAAAGCAATTACTTTTTTCTGACCACTCTTCCATAAAGCCCAGCTTTGTAGAGTGTATGGCTTAAAGTATTCTTATGGACAGATACTCCAATCTCCGCTGTGGAGCTTTGCAGCTCCCTCGGGATTATCTTTGGTCTCTTTGTTGCCTCTCTGATTATGGTCTGTGAGTTTTGGTGGATGGCCCTCTCTTGGCAGGTTTGTGGTGCCATATTCTTTCCATTTTTTAATAATGGATATAATGGTGCTCCGTGGGATGTTCAAAGTTTCAGATATTTTTTTCTACCCCAACCCTGATCTGTACTTCTACACAACTTTGTCCCTGACCTGTTTGGGGAGCTCCCTTGCTTGGTGGTGTTGCAGACTCTGGGGCCTTTCAGAACAGGGCTGTATATATACTGAGATCATGTGACCGATCATGTGACACTTAGATTGCACACAGCTGACTAATTATGTGACTTCTGAAGGTAATTGGTTGCACCAGATCTTATTTAGGAGCCTCATAGCAAAGGGGGTGAAAAAATATGCACGCACCTCTTTGCCGTTTGGACTATTTTGTGTATGTCCATTGCATGAAATCCAAATAAAATCAATTTAAATTACAGATTTTAAGGCAAGAAAACAGGAAAAACGCCAAGGGGAATGAATACTTTTGCAAGGCACTATAGGCTACCATTTGTCCCATCTCTCATTTAATTGGACCCACTTCACAGTAGTAAATACTGTTGAAATGCAGTGGTATTTTGCTCTACGCAATCTGATCCGAAGCACAGTTTAACGGTAGAACAGACAGTTCACCTTTTCCATTGACGTTTGTAGGCTACGTTTGAATACTGTAATGTCAAATTTCTTGAGTAGCCTAGACAATATTTCATTTCTAAACATAATATATACACTATATATACAAAAGTGTGTGAACACCTCCTTTAAATTTGTGGATTCAGCTATTTCAGCCACGCCCGTTGCTGACAGGTGTATAAAGCACACTGCCGTGCAATCTCCATAGACAAACACTGGCAGTAGAATGGCCTTACTGAAAAGCTCAGTGACTTTCAACGTGGCACTGTCATAGGGTGCCACCTTTCCAACAAGTAAGTTCGTCAAATGTCTGCCCTGCTAGAACTCCCCCGGTCAACTGTAAGTGTTGTTATTGTGAAGTGGAAACATATAGGAGCAACAAAGGGAAAGGGGGATACCTAGTCAGTTGTACAACTGAATGCATTCAACTGAAATGTGTCTTCCGCATTTAACCCAACCCCTCTGAATCAGAGAGGTGCGGGAGGCTGCCATAAACGACATCCATGTCATTAGCGCCAGGGGGAACAGTGGGTTAACTGCCTTGCACATAGGCAGATATTTTACCTCGTCAGCTCAGGGATTCGATCACTCAGACGCAAAATGGTAGGCCACACAAGCTCACAGAACGGGACCGCCAAGTGCTGAAGAGTGTATCGCATAAAAATGGTCTGTCCACGGTTGCAACACGACGACGAGCACCACCTTGTTAAAAAATCCCGGGGAGAACCTTGGAAGTTATAAAGATAATTAAGTTGCTAATGGCAGCCTGCAGTACCCTAGTCGGCCTTCAACTTGAGTTACTCCATGAGAGTGGGCAGCATGAGCTAGCCTAAAAAAGTCATTTCCTGGAGTAGCTCAAACTGTGCATGTTATGTCATGCCATCTTAACCGACTTCATTTGGCTTCAATGCGCTGTTCAGTCTTCACATAGGAATGAATGGTGTCACGTGATGGATGGCTTTGTCCATAACTACAGTCATTGCTCCAGACTCCTTACTGAGCATTGATTTGCATAAATATGTCAGAGAGAAACACCTCTAAGGTATCCTCTCAACAGTAAAGGAAGTCAGCAATACACCATTTGAAGTAGAGAAGCAGCCGTTATACACGGAACAAAAATATAAACGCATTTAAAGTGTTGGTTCCATGTTTCACGAGCTGAAATGAAAGATCCCAGAAATGTTCCATATGCACAAAAATGTATCTCAAATGTCGTGCACACCTTTTTTTTTTGTACATCCCTGTTAGTGAGCCTTTCTCTTTTGCCAAAGATAATCCATCTACCTGACAGGTGGGGCATATGAAGAAGCTGACAGCATCAATAAAAAGCTATACTCAAAGATGTGCAATTTTGTCACACAACACAATGCCACATATGTGAAGTTTTGAGGGTGCGTGCAAATGGCATGCAGACTGCAGGAATGTCCACCAGAGCTGTTGGCAGAGAATGTAATGTCAAATTTTTTTTTACCATAGGCCGCCTCCAATGTCGTTTTAGAGATGGTGGCAGTACGTCCAACTGGCCTCACATCCACAGACCACGTGTAACCACGCCAGTCACCCGGACAGTTTACACAACTGAAGTATTTCTGCACAAACTCTCAAACAGTCTCAGCTCATCTGCGTGCTCGTTGTCCTCATCAGGGTCTTGACCTGACTGCAGTTTGGCATCGTAACTGACTTGAGTTGGCAAATGCTCACCTTTGATGCCCACTGACATGCTGGAGAAGTGTGCTTTTCACTTATGAATCCCAGTTTCAGCTTTACCAAGGCAGATGGCAGACAGCGTGTAAGGTGTTCAGTGGGCGAGCGGTTTGCTGATGTCAACGTTGTGAACAGAGTGCCCGACAGGGCTGTGGGGTTATGGAATGGGCAGGCATAAGCTACGGACAACAAACAGAAATGTAATTTATCAATGACAATTTGAAAGCACAGAGATACCGTGACGAGATCCTGAGGCCCAATTGTCATGCCATTCATCTGCCGCCATCACCTCATGTTTCAGCATGATAATGCCCATGTCGCAAGGATCTGTACACAATTCCTGGATGCTGAAAATGTCCCAGTTCTTTCATGGCCTGCGTACTCACCAGACATGTCACTCATCGAGCATGTTTGGGATGCTCTGGATTAGGGCTGACCCCAATTATTCGACTGGCCGATTCTTTGGTCGATAGGATGTTGGTCGACCAAGATTTTTTTTTGTTGAGCAGTAGCGAAGATAAAAAAAATATATATATATAATTATGGCACAAGAGACTTCTTATTCCTGCCCATCTCAGTGAAGTAATCCAGTGCAGAGGCAGCAGGGATGACACTGTCCAAGAAGAAGGGGAGTGTGGCTAAAATGCACAATGCATGTCTCTCCAGGATACAATCTCCTGCCAATTTATGTACATTCATTTTTTTCAACTTAATTGTGTGAATTGTTTGCATTTGATAGTTAGTGTATATGAATTCCCCATTACATATGTCACCAGTAGTACATTCCTAGTACATTAGTACATTTCTAATCTATAATGTTTGTTTGGTTATGGTCATTTCTGTTTAATGGATTCAATGTATTATTATTCCAGTCTTTTACCATTGTCATTATCGGAGTGGACATGTTATTTGCAGAGAGCACAACCTATGTTTATTTCATTCCTTTTATGAGTTTGGTCAATTTAGTAATTGTATTTTGTTCAGAGCGCTCCTGTCAATGTTGAGTAAGGACGGGCACCTGATTACGCATAGAAGTAGGCCACCTGGCCTGCGTACAGATGTACACTACCGTGTACAACTGGCAGCTGCATCCCGGAGTCGCCTCTTCACTGTTGACGTTGAGACTGGTGTTTTGTGGGTACTATTTAATGAAGCTGCCAGTTGAGGACTTATGAGGTGTCTGTTTCTCAAACTAGACACACTAATGTACTTGTCCTCTTGCTCAGGTGTGCACCGGGGCCTCCCACTCCTCTTTCTATTCTTGTTAGAGCCAATTTGCGCTGTTCTGTGAAGGGAGTAGTACACAGTGTTGTATGAGATCTTCAGTTTCTTGGCAATTTCTAACATGGAATAGCCTTCATTTCTCAGAACAAGAATAGACTGACGAGTTTCAGAAGAAAGTTCTTTGTTTCTGGCAATTTTAAGCCTGTAATCGAACCCACAAATGCTGATGCTCCAGATACTCAACTAGTCTAAAGAAGGACAGTTTTATTGCTTCTTTAATCAGAATAACAGTTTTCAGCTGTGCTAACATAATTGCAAGAATGTTTTCTAATGATCAATTAGCCTTTTAAAATTATCAACTTGAATTAGCTAACACAACGTGCCATTGGAATACAGGAGTGATGGTTGCTGATAATGGGCCTCTGTACGCCCATGTATTCCATAAAAAATCAGCCGTTTCCAGCTACAATAGTCATTTACCACATTAACAATGTCTACACTGTATTTCTGATCAGTTTGATGTTATTTTAATGGACAAAAAAATGTGCTTTTCTTTCAAAAACAAGGACATTTCTAAGTGACCCCAAACTTTTGAAAGGTAGTGTAGGTACATAAATGTGCACATTTGGAGATCTGATACGATTCCTGATTTGGCTTAACGATTTGGCTTAACCACTGATGAGCTGTGGACCTTCTCAAAGTAATGTTTTCTTATGTCTTTGTTCATTGAAGAACTGGAAAGACAAAGCCAAGTCAGGTCTGAGGCAAGGGTCATTTTGACATGGTCTCGATTTGAATTGCTTAATCTGTCATCTCCCCTTCATATGCACTGATGGGAAAAATACATCATTTAAAACAATATGGTGGACACTCATCATTAGCCTGGCTTTCACCTGGTCAGTTCTTTCTGGTCAAAGCGACGGAGAGGTGAGGAGATGACAATAAAAAGCTATGGTTTGAGGTCTTCTCCTGACCCTTGTCTCTGCCTTGTCTCCAACACAGGTCCAGAGATCACAGATGAGCTGGTGAAGGTTCTGAGGAAGCGTCTGGATGAGACCACCCTGGACATCATCACCATCATGCTGGGCAGGAACTGCAAACTCACCCCTGCTGACGTGGAGGTAAATGATTTGGTGCACTAGTGTCACATATTCTTTTGATGAATCGTGATTTAACGGAGGCAGAGATTTTAGCCGACCCGTTCGGTTTGTTCTGTGGCGGGAAGGGGCTAAATATGCTATTTTCAGCAGTTCAAATGTAGCTACTTTCACCCCCAGAAGTAGTGTTGAGATTTGCTTCTGAATCTCTTGTGGAAAAGACAAAATATTCAGTTATGGGTTTAAGAGATTACTTAGAATTTAGTAGGAATGGGAGAGACATTGATGTGTTGCTTGATTACGTGTTGATGTGTTGCTTGATTACGTGTTGATGTTCTCCCCTCAGTTTATCCAGCCGTCAGGCTCTCCAGCCACTGAGGTGATGGAGTTTACTCTGCCGCAGTGCTTCATGCCCTGGACCCCTGCTGTGGCCCACTACCTCAGGCAGAACCTGCTCATCTTCCTCCACATCCCCAAGTACACAGACAGCTACGTAGAACACCACTTCAAGGTATGCAACAGTACTTGTACACTACACTGGTACCACTACACTGACTCCACAGACGGCTACAGTACAGCGAGCACCACTTCGTGGTAGACTACAGCCCAGCCTCATCCTGCATACCGACATCAGGGGCAAAATCTGCTTCTGCAAGTGAAAGCGTGTATATCATGTCCCACCTCTCTCCCTCTCAACTTTGGTAGAATTTAAACCAATATATTAACCGACCTCTGTCCCACCAACATTTTCTGCTGTGATGCCGCTTTAATAAGCGATTTTTGTCACAAGTGTCTGAATGCCGGGTAGCATTACTCCCAGCACTAGGGCTGCCCAATTCAGATCTCTTTTCCACTCTCTTTTGACCCATCTCATCAGATCTTTTTCAGAGCTGATCTAATTGGTCAAAGCGTTTTTTCAGCGACGTATTTGTCAGTTTTAGAGGATGATCGAAGGGGACCATTCAATTGATTCAAGTGTGGTGTATACAGTTCCCTATGAAGGGGTGTAGGCTAGATGTATTCAAAAATAGGACCAATCCACTGATGGATAGAGTAGTGACTACATTTATTTTGACAAGTTTGAATTTTGTGTGTTAAATCACACATCTCTTCTCTCTCTCACTCCCTCTCTCAGCACTACTTCCATCAGAGCAGTGAACTACCTGACTCTGATGTCTACCTCTACAATAAGCCTGGGGGCCAGGGGACTGGAGGGAAAGGTAATGAAGTTATTTTCTCTCTTCTCTCAGCTGTCCCTGTGCACACACTGTCCTCTCACTCTGTCCCTGCACAATGTCTATCTCCCTGTCTCTCTCTCTGTCTTGCTTTCTCGCGGTCTTTCACTGTCCCTCCTCTCTCTCTCTCTCGCATGCACACGTGCACATACACAAACGTATCCCATTGCAGTTGGCATAGCACACCCTACACCTAATTCACCAGCTGATATTGTGTTTCTTTATAATTAGGTTGCCTTCACTTGTTTTCTCAAATTATTTAGTGGAGGCTGTATTTTCTCTCCTCTACTTGACGTTTTCTGCTCAGCGGAGGTGTGTGTGTGTGTGTGTGTGTGTGTGTGTGTGTGTGTGTGTGTGTGTGTGTGTGTGTGTGTGTGTGTGTGTGTGTGTGTGTGTGTGTGTGTGTGTGTGTGTGTGTGTGTGTGTGTGTGTGTGTGTGTTTATAAGCTGCTGACTTCGAGGGAGTGATATCGCAGGTTGTGCTGACAGCCTCTTTCCCTATTTATACTTTTCACTACATTAAATAATCGCACGGAAAATTATCACAGCACTGCCTTGCATAGCTAATACACACTAAGCTGACTTTTGTTCTGCTTAGGCACTTCTGGTAGAGAATGTTCATTTCTCTGGTTAGTGTTACACTCGTTCTCCCAAGGTGACTGGCCCATCAGACTCGCCAACTTCCATATCTGAAGTGTGCTTTGGTGGATAACTTGCCAAAAAATGAAACGAGACTGAATAATGGCCTGTTTTGTTGTGTATTCCTCTGTTTGAGGATCAGATCATCTTTCTTTGGGGACAGCACATGCTATTGCCGTGCGCCCGGGTGCGAGCGTGCACGTGTGTGATATGGCCTCCTGTCAGTTGGGATTAGCCTATAGTAAGACATTTCTCCAGCTATCCTGTTCATTATATAGTGTGTTGACAGCTATAATGATTAAACACACGGCTCCTATATTATCTCCACTGCCTGTCGGCATAAATATTGTTTCAAAACAGGCTGATATCTCACTTAATCTGACTTCTCTGCAGTGTCCTACTCAAAGTACCAAGGGTGATGTTTATTCGGGGGGGGGTTCCCTCCAGGTTGCTTCCCTCCAGGTTGCTTCCCAAATGGCACCTTATTCCTCATATAGTACACTAGTTTTAACCCGAGCCCTATTGGCCCGAGTGCACTATAAAGGGAATAGGGTGCCATTTTAGATGCACACACAACCCAGGCTTTTGCATTCATTCCCCATGCAGTCTCACTGCTTTTTATTTGCTGTGAAGGGAAGCTCTGACAGCATCTTATTCATTTGAAGTATTGCACAACAAGGTGTTTGAGTGATTTGATTTGACTTGATCCCTGCATGGCGTGAGAATATGTCAGGTGCAGACTGCCACTCTGGCAGAGATGGAAGATTTAGCCTTGCACTGTTGTGTTCCACGGCCAGCTTATTAAGAAACTGTTTTCCGATGGTTACCACATTTAATCTTGTAGAAAAGTCACAACCTAAACTACACACCTACTGTGCTTGAATACCATGGAAGGTATTTTAACATGGGCTGCTGCTTCAGCGATTCCATCTCAGTGAGCTTATAGACCTCGTTTTATTGCAGAATTCAGACAGAGATATTTTCCTCTTACTGATAACTGTGTACGAAGGCCCTGCAACAAATAACTCCTATACTAACTCATGTCTGTTATTGTATGTGTGATAAAATAGTAGCAATGTCTGTGCATAAAGGAAGTGAAAGAGTGTAGTGCCAGGCTAGTGGAGGCCTAGCTCTGGTCCAGGGCATTAGTGTGGCTTGTTAACACTGAGACTTCCTTTAAAGCTGCACTGACGCCCTGGACCAGAGCTAGTAGAGGCCCAGGTTTCCTGGACATTTGCATTCAATCAGTAGATCAATCTGAGATGGGGTTGCAAAACGGCGGAAGCTATGTACAGGTTTTTTAGAAATCCCGTGTTGAAAGTTCACAGAACCAGGAGGGAATAAGCAGGAAATCCGTAATCCTCTGACCAGGATTTCTGGAAAACCTGTGGATTTTGGGAAAGTTAGCGGGAACCCTTGGCGACCCTAATTAGAGATGATCTGAAGATGCTTGTTCCACTGACTACGCCGATTCCTCATTAGTTTGTCAGTTTGCACTGCTTAGTACACAGTTCGCAACGTACCATACGTTACATTAGCAACTGATGCACCATCTGGCCTTCAGACAGGAGCTGAAAAGAGACACCTCTCATATCATATCTGATGATACTAGAAGGTAATGTATTGAGGGTATGTCTGCCTGTCTGTCTGTTGACTCAGGTACCATGTCGGACCTCGTTCAACACCTCTTCCCACCCTCTCAGTTCCAAGGTATCATGTTTGATGAACCCCTAGCTACCTTGGCTCTACTGGTCTGGCTGGCTGGGGGGGCTCCTGCTCTTGCCTCATTTTCCATTTTCCATATGGCTTTATTTGGCTGTGTTTTACTCTTTAAGGGAGATCGGTTCTTTGGAAGTTAATTGGCTGCACTCCAACAACAGTAGTGTTTAATGTGGACCGGCATGCTTATTTGAGTTGCCCATTGCTCTCTGCATTACTTTTTAAGTGGCATGCAGAGTGACCTGACTGTTCTTTCGTTCTTTTAATGTAGTCTGGTGGCACTTTTGCTGCCTTTTTAAAGCTTCAATGTGTTCTTGACTGGCTTTGGTCTTGGTTATAATGGCTTCTGCAGTCTATCAAGAGATGCTGCTCAATGAGAAATTGAATGGAAAATAATCAGGCATCGGAATATGTGTGCGTTTTTATGTTTAATAGTATCCAGCTTTTAAACTAAATTGAATGTTTGTTTTTTTCAATTAGGCAATGATATTTACAGCTATTGAGATATATAGGCTGGTTAAGCACAGGGCCACTGCAATGCTACTCATTGATACTGGAATAATTATTTTGAGCAGAATGAAACAATGTTGTAGTATTTTATTCACCGTCTTTCCTATAGAAATGTTATCTTTGGATCTGTAGAGCTCTTTTCATTCCAAGAAAGGCTATGCTATGTAGCCTAAAATGTGCATTTTTCGGTGTTCTTTAAAAAATAAAGAATTAAGGCTGAGACAGTTTGAAAATGTCATCCCGGTCCTGTCTTGTCTGTCTAGTGGATGTCAGTGTGACTTCTTCAAAGGCTGTGGAAAGGATCCGCAGTCCAGACTAACTGTAGTGTAATTGACTGAATGACTGTCTGGCTCAGGGCCTTACAGGATGATGGCGTGGCCTTGTCTTGTAGATAGATAGAGGCCCATCAGCTCTAAATCCTGTTTTCTGGCTGCCACCATTACTGATGTGCTGTAGCAATCCATTGGCTCATTGCCCTGGCTGACACGGGCAGCCGTCACAGAACCGGACAGCCTGTCAGAGGCTGCATCCCAAATTCTGTAGCACCTTATTCCCTGTATAGTAAACTCCTTTTGACCAGAGCCATAAGGGCCCTGGTCAAAAGTAGTGCACTAAATAGGGAATAGGGTACCATTTATTTGGGATAAACCCTCTCACGTTAAAGCCACTATGGAGGGACTGCTGAACACAAAAGGACACCTGTTGCATTGTGTTTCTGTGTGCGTTTGCGACTCACAGGTGACGGCTCGGTCAGTCCGTCAGACCTCATAAACCACCCTGTTAAAGTAGCCAAAGAAAAATGGACTGGAGTCCCCGCAAAACTCAAAGTACAAAAAAAATAAAGTCACTTGCTCCGGCTGACCTGTTCAGTCATCAGAATGCGCAGGTATGTAGTAGCAGTAGTAGTAATAGCAGCAGCAGTAGTAGTAATAGCAGCAGCAGCAGTAGTAATAGCAGCAGCAGCAGTAGTAATAGCAGCAGCAGTAGTAATAGCAGCAGCAGCAGTAGTAGCAGTAGTAGCAGCAGCAGCAGCAGCAGTAGTAGCAGCAGCAGTAGCAGCAGCAGTAGTAGTAGCAGCAGCAGCAGTAGTAGCAGCAGTAGTAGTAGCAGCAGCAGTAGTAGTTGTAGTAGTTGTAGTAGTAGCAGCAGCAGTAGTAGTTGTAGTAGTTGTAGTAGTAGCAGCAGTAGTAGCAGCAGCAGTAGTAGTAGCAGCAGTAGTAGTAGCAGCAGTAGTAGTAGCAGCAGTAGTAGTAGCAGCAGTAGTAGTAGCAGCAGTAGTAGTAGCAGCAGTAGTAGTAGCAGCAGCAGTAGTAGGAGTAGCAGCAGTAGTAGGAGTAGCAGCAGTAGTAGTAGCAGCAGTAGGAGTAGCAGCAGTAGTAGCAGCAGTAGTAGCAGTAGTTGCAGTAGTAGTTGTAGCAGTAGTTGTAGCAGCAGCAGCAGTAGTAGTTGTAGTAGTAGCAGCAGCAGTAGTAGTTGTAGTAGTAGTAGCAGCAGCAGTAGTAGTTGTAGCAGCAGCAGTAGTAGCAGCAGTAGTAGCAGCAGTAGTAGCAGTAGTAGTAGTTGCAGCAGTAGTAGCAGTAGTAGTAGTAGTAGCAGCAGTAGCAGCAGCTGTAGCAGTAGTAGTAGTAGTAGTAGTAGTAGTAGTAGTAGTAGCAGTAGTAGTAGTAGCAGCAGTAGTAGTAGTAGCAGTAAAATCTTCTGGAGAGAAACCATAACACTTGATAAGTGGGTTTAGTGGTTTGAGAATGACAAGTGGCTGCTTTGCTGACTAGCTGGCTGCAATAGACAGATACGCACGCTCAACATGCACGCGGTGTAGCATGACCGTCTGCAGTCGAGTGTAAAGCCCATGTGTGTGTTGCTGTTTTATTCCAGGTGATGAATGTAATGCATCTATGTCTCCCGCCAGCCTGCCAGGTACATCAGCCCATCAATCACTACTCCACGCCTGCCTCTACCCACTAACGGTGCAAGTTAATAGCCATAGTCGTATCAAACCAAACATGGGCCCGGGCAGATCGGCAGTAATGTTATTTAGGGCAGGTGTCCTGTATGGGTGAGGAATCCCTGTATGATGCAGGGTTTTATGAGGTGGATAGAAGATGCAGGGCGATGGGGAATCCGAAGACGACACTGTCTGGGTTTGTGTTGGGATGGAACATCAACTGTGTTGTAGTAGAAAGGTCATGGTTTATCCATTGATGCTGTTGTTCCTCTGATGTTACAGCAGGAGAATGTCAGACCGAATCAATGGTGAATCTCTGTAGCTTATAATGGCCCACAAAGTCACTGTTTATTGCATTTAAACTGCACTTCATTTCACTTGAAAAATATGGTTAGCGTTTCGATGTGAACAACATGCACAATAGTCAAGGTTATTGTTAATACTGTACAAAAAACACTATCCGGCTCAAAGGACCATTTAAAAAGAGCACCACCTTTATTCGTCCTCTAATTAGTCTATCAGTGTAACTCTGGGTCACCCTGTCCTCCACATTTCACCTGTTCCCTTCAGGTATCGCCTGTATCGCCCTGTCGTTCGTTGATGCTCAAGGCTGCCCCTTGCAGGTTCCAGCCCAGTACTGCACGACACCACCAAGAGGGGATGCATCCACCATCCTCCTACAGCCAGATCAATTTGACACCCTGACAACTGTCATCAAGGTGGACTCCAACAACCTCAGTTTAGGTAAAGCCTGGTAGGGTTTCTTTTAGAGATCAGTGTCCTGTTTATTAGGGCACATAGTAGCCCTTTTTGGCTTCGGAAAACCTTATTGGACAGGTTCAGATGGTACCCCTCCATTTAGTGCGTGATGAACATGACAAAGCCTGAGTAGCCAGGACAACCGTTGGCGGAGTTGTTGCTGTGTCTTTTTCTTCTCAACGAATGTCATGAAATATGTTTTCTATTATGTGCTGCGTTGTCTATTTGTATTAAGTGATTGAATTATATATATCATTTTTGCACTGGGGAAGTGTTTGAGAATCGTAAAATTCTATCTTCCTACAGTACCATTTCACAAGATGGATTCATTTATAAACAGAGCAATAAGTCGTACATAGTGGTCTCACTCTGGAATTAAATGCCAAGTCACCTTGAGTAGGACTGCTAAAGCTGCTCACATAATGATGGTCATTGCATAATTTTACAATGAGTTTTTATTCTCTCTTTCTTAGATACGGGGATTGTATTTGTCAATGTGACATTGAGTTAAATTGAATAAACTTATGATTAACTTTTATTTTTGTTTAATTTTTTTTTGTTTTACTCCAAAACCTCATCCAAATAATGACATGCATAAAAACATATATATATATTATTTGCATATAGCTAACATCTTTAATTGGCAAATATGATTTATGCTTCCTAGTTTGTTTGAGAAAATGCAATTTGTTTCGAAGAGTAAAAATAACCTCCTCTCATGTGGTAATCTACTGCGTTGCCATGTGTTTGTGTAAGATTATTAATTAGAAGCCTACTACCTGAGCTGCTTAAGCTCTGCTCTACTGGGCTGTCTATAACACCATCATTAATCAGGTGTGCTATGCAGTTGCCTGATCGTGTGTGTGTGTGTGTGTGTGTGTGTGTGTGTGTGTGTGTGTGTGTGTGTGTGTGTGTGTGTGTGTGTGTGTGTGTGTGTGTGTGTGTGTGTGTGTGTGTGTGTGTGTGTGTGTGTGTGTGTGTGTGTGTGTGTGTGTGTGTGTGTGTGTGTGTGTGTGTGTGTGTAGCCAACTCCAATGCTCATAGTCACAATGTGATCATTGCCAAGAGAGCACAAACAGACCTGGGACCAGGCTACAGTAGTTCATGCTCAGTGCAATTCTCATTAGTCATGAATCTGCCCTTCCTTCTTCCTGACAGGGTCAGAGATGAGGGTGCGTTTTGACATCTGGGAGCAAGGTAACGTCTCCCCCCTCCAGCTGACTGACAAGCTGCGAGGGGCCTTGCGCCACGCCCTCTGTGACGTCATCATGGAACTCCGGGTCCTGCCGAATCCCCTGTGTCTGGAGACGTTCTGCACTACACCGGGGAGAGGGCAGAGAGAGGACTCCACTAACGGTGAGGAACTAGAACTACCTTTACAGTACCTGCTTGGTAACGCTGGGACAATCAACAGAAAAAGGATCGACACCGACCATACCTATCACTTATCACAGGCATTTTGCTGATATCATTCATTTGCAATAACTAGCTTCTAGAGAAATGTGAAGTTAGAAATGAAAGTTTTGCTAACATGGGTGGTTGTTAATGGAACAATTGATGGCTACAACCATCAAACTATCAGTAGTAGTTTAAAGGGTAAGAAGAGAGAAATTATGCAGATTGTTGTAAACGTGTCATTCTATTTATCGTTATTGCATCAATTCAGGCAATTTATCGCGATACAGATTTTTGTCCATATCGCCCAGCTCTACTGCTTAGTACATATTGTTTCCTTTGGCCTGCACAACGAATGCAAATGCTTTATTGGTCTTCTTGGAAGGTAAATTGTCTAATGTTATCAGGTTCATCCCTTGTCTATCTCCACATCTTTTCCATAGGTCTTATAAGTCCTCCTCCATTGGAAGCAAAGGAGGGGAATGATCTGGAGGTTAGGGAAGTGAAGGAATTTAAGGACAGCTTCCGGCCTCGTAGTGGCTCTAGGAGGGTTAAGAACAGCCCCTCCCCTATCACCCTGATTCCTTCCCCCCTTGGGATCACCCCCAACACCGGACCAAGCACCCCTGAGTCCACTACACCCACCGGCAAGACCACTCGCCGAAGCTTCTGGGAAATACTGGTGAGTGAAGTTCTCTTTCATTGGGTTTGTGATGTGTTGTAAGAGAGGATTTTGTCCAAAATGGCACCCTCTTCCCTAATGCAATACTTGTCTATTTCTGCTAGAGTTGCCAAAACTAGTTTACTTGATTAGGGAATAGAGTGCCATTTCAGAATCTTTCATAAAACATTTCTGTGGGTCTCCTCTGAGTTTAGTTCTGTCAGTGCTATATCCATCCGAGATCAGCATTTATATCTACATTTGGATTATGAACCACCGTGTTGCCGTTTCAGTCAGTGAGGAAATGATTATCCTCCCTACAGAGCAAGCCAGACTCCTCTGAGCTGGGGAGCCCGAAGACGACAGACGACATCGTGCAGGAGAAGGGGGAGGAGGGTCGGACACGCAGGAGACACAAGACGGAGAATGTGAAGCAGCAGTGGAGCCAGGAGAAGGCCATGGCTGTAGAACTGGAGCAGACCCAGAGGTTAGAAGATACACAGGCTGGATTTAGATCTGGGTTCAAATCCTATCGGTTTTTTTCTTCCAAATGCTTTTTATTCCTTTTTTTTTCCTGTCTGCATTTACAGATGGGTGGAGTTAGAACTATTTCATTGGTTTCATCATTCAAGGGCATTTCTTTTTAATCCTACTTGTCTCCAAAGGATACGTTTATACAATAAAAAAAAATCACTTTCCCACGTTTCCCCCCCAACTGCAGTGTATCATATAGAAGTTTTTTGAGGACATAAGCTCCTTCCTGAATTCAGTCACAAATGTGGAGTTTCCGTCAGTAGTATTGCACTGTTCAATGGGTGTGTGTGTATTTTCCAACAGGAGACATGTGTCCCAGCTAGAGGAGGGTGACATTGGGACCCTGCACCCTCTATACCAGGTCACCTGTCAGCCCTGGATCACCTTCATGGCTAAACTTGGTGAGTGGCTCCTCTGCCTTCTCCTCTGCCCTCCTCTTTGCACTTCCCTTACCCCTGTCCTTATTTCTGCTGGAGTGTAGAGGGGGGGGGGGGTTATAAAAAATATTGGTTTTTATCCCAAATTGCACTCTATTCCCTCTGTATAACCTTTCTGGTCAAAGTAGTGCACTATACAGAGACTATGGTGCTATTTGGGACGATACCATTGTCTCCTATCTATTTTCTGCGAGAGGCGTTCAATTTGAAGGTTAACTCTCATTTTCTCTTATTTCTTCTCCTTTTCTCTCGTTCTTTCTTCTGGTGTAAACAGGATGCCCGTCGATTCAGCAGTGCACAGCTGAGATTGCCTCCCAGTTTCTGCTCCCGCCCATCCTTACAGAGATTGTCAATCTGGTCAGCTCCCTGGCCAGTGACACCGCAGTCAAGGTGTTTGAGAGGACAAGGTGGGTCATTTTGAAATGATCACGCATACAAATATGTATACATTATTATCAGGAAAGCATCTATATACACTTTTCTAGGACCATTTAACACATTTTTTCAAGCAAGTTGTACGGATGTGTTTTTTGTTTGGTCCCCTAGTTGTCCCCAAGGAGACATGTTTGCTCCCCTGCCTTTGATCCACCACCTCAGCCAACCGCCTACCACCTCTAGAACCTTCATCCTCATTGGACGGAACTTCCACCAATGGCATTGCAGCACAGAGCAAGGTACCTGCATAAGCCAGAGTTCTATTATCCCTGTGCTTTTGAAAAGTAGTCACTGTTCACTGTTTGCTTAAGCTAATGTAGTAGGTGTAAAAAGACGCCTGAGCAGAGGTCCCGCATCCGGTTTTCAGGGGAAAAGGAAGTCCGGTTGAATTAACTGTATCCCTGAAAACCGGATGCATCCGGCTCTTAGCAATTCTGCTAAGGGTGCCGTTTGTTCGACCCTTGATTTGATTGACTTTTTAGATTCATGGAGTTAAACATAGTCATTGCCCTTTGGTACTATTTGATGATCATTTTATACCTCAAATTATGCCTCATTTCCTTATTTAGTTTTTTGGAAGAAAAAAAAAATGATGTGGTACCTTTTTCTCCTCTGTAACTTTGGGATGCTGTGGTCAACCATGCTTTACTAACTGACTTTATG
Source organism: Oncorhynchus gorbuscha (assembly GCF_021184085.1). NCBI lineage: Eukaryota > Metazoa > Chordata > Actinopteri > Salmoniformes > Salmonidae > Oncorhynchus > Oncorhynchus gorbuscha. Next base: position 37,225,452 of record NC_060178.1, read on the forward strand.
GCAGCAGCAAATTGAGAAATGAAAAAATGGGAAATACTACATCAGCATATACTGAGAGATATTATTACGATGCTCAGCCACCCAGCAAGCAGGCACTCCATAGCAGAACTGGGCCCGAACCCAAATACTCTATCCTAACCCAACCTGGAACTGTTTGCTGCTAATTTACTTTTAAATTACTCATTGCATCAAATCTGTTTAGATAGATTCTCTCACTTCAAAAACAACACTCCGATGGCATGTTACTATTAGCTATTACTAATTATCAACTGGAGATGGGTGTAGAAGACTAAAGTGCACGATGTACACGAAGGCATTATTTCTAAGCTTACCCTGTCATGACATGTCTGCTCCTGCGCTTCGGGTTCTAGTCTCTCTCCTCTGTCCCTCTCTGACAATCACCCTGTCACAACATGTCTGCTCCTGCGCTTCGGGTTCTAGTCTCTCTCCTCTGTCCCTCTCTGACAATCACCCTGTCACAACATGTCTGCTCCTGCGCTTCGGGTTCTAGTCTCTCTCCTCTGTCCCTCTCTGACAATCACCCTGTCACAACATGTCTGCTCCTGCGCTTCGGGTTCTAGTCTCTCTCCTCTGTCCCTCTCTGACAATCACCCTGTCACAACATGTCTGCTCCTGCGCTTCGGGTTCTAGTCTCTCTCCTCTGTCCCTCTCTGACAATCACCCTGTCACAACATGTCTGCTCCTGCGCTTCGGGTTCTAGTCTCTCTCCTCTGTCCCTCTCTGACAATCACCCTGTCACAACATGTCTGCTCCTGCGCTTCGGGTTCTAGTCTCTCTCCTCTGTCCCTCTCTGACAATCACCCTGTCACAACATGTCTGCTCCTGCGCTTCGGGTTCTAGTCTCTCTCCTCTGTCCCTCTCTGACAATCACCCTGTCACAACATGTCTGCTCCTGCGCTTCGGGTTCTAGTCTCTCTCCTCTGTCCCTCTCTGACAATCACCCTGTCATGACATGTCTGCTCCTGCGCTTCGGGTTCTAGTCTCTCTCCTCTGTCCCTCTCTGACAATCACCCTGTCACAACATGTCTGCTCCTGCGCTTCGGGTTCTAGTCTCTCTCCTCTGTCCCTCTCTGACAATCACCCTGTCACAACATGTCTGCTCCTGCGCTTCGGGTTCTAGTCTCTCTCCTCTGTCCCTCTCTGACAATCACCCTGTCACAACATGTCTGCTCCTGCGCTGCTCCTCGGGTTCTAGTCTCTCTCCTCTGTCCCTCTCTGACAATCACCCTGTCACAACATGTCTGCTCCTGCGCTTCGGGTTCTAGTCTCTCTCCTCTGTCCCTCTCTGACAATCACCCTGTCACAACATGTCTGCTCCTGCGCTTCGGGTTCTAGTCTCTCTCCTCTGTCCCTCTCTGACAATCACCCTGTCACAACATGTCTGCTCCTGCGCTTCGGGTTCTAGTCTCTCTCCTCTGTCCCTCTCTGACAATCACCCTGTCACAACATGTCTGCTCCTGCGCTTCGGGTTCTAGTCTCTCTCCTCTGTCCCTCTCTGACAATCACCGCTGTTGCTGTGATTTCTTCTTTCTTTCTTTTGCAAGCATGTCTGTCTGTAGTGTTAGCGGAGTATCTCTGTTTAGCTACTGTAGAAGTGTCTTGTTGTCTCTGCCTGCACCCTGCCAATATCATGCTGTTTGTTTGTGCTCATCTCCGTTTGCCCACAGAAGACAGTTCAGATGATGAAAACATCCCTGAGATTAGTAGGTTCACACGTAAGTCTCACTCTGCCCCCTCCTCCATTGTAGGTTCACACGTAAGTCTCACTCTGCCCCCTCCTCATAGTATGTTCACACGTAAGTCTCACTCTGCCCTCTCCTCATAGTATGTTCACACGTAAGTCTCACTCTGCCCCCTCCTCATAGTATGTTCACACGTAAGTCTCACTCTGCCCCCTCCTCCATTGTAGGTTCACACGTAAGTCTCACTCTGCCCCCTCCTCCATTGTAGGTTCACACGTAAGTCTCACTCTGCCCCCTCCTCCATTGTAGGTTCACACGTAAGTCTCACTCTGCCCCCTCCTCCATAGTAGGTTCACACGTAAGTCTCACTCTGCCCCCTCCTCCATTGTAGGTTCACACGTAAGTCTCACTCTGCCCCCTCCTCCATTGTAGGTTCACACGTAAGTCTCACTCTGCCCCCTCCTCATAGTAGGTTCACACGTAAGTCTCACTCTGCCCCCTCCTCATAGTATGTTCACACGTAAGTCTCACTCTGCCCCCTCCTCATAGTATGTTCACACGTAAGTCTCACTCTGCCCCCTCCTCATAGTAGGTTCACACGTAAGTCTCACTCTGCCCCCTCCTCATAGTATGTTCACACGTAAGTCTCACTCTGCCCCCCTCCTCATAGTAGGTTCACACGTAAGTTCACCCCCAGCCAGCCCCAACCAAGCAACGCTGGCTCTGGGCTATTCTGGTTTTATGTATATGTTTTAAATTCATGTAGAATTTTCTAAGACATTATTAATGGTTCTATTTACCCATTTAAGCCTCAAAGAATGTGTCCCAAAAAAAGAATGGTAAAAAAAACAGGATTTGTACTGAATGCTTCACTGAATGCTTCCCTGAATGCATCTTGTGAGCTGTGCATCATATAACCATGTTGCTTACGTGGCTTCATACGGATGACCTTATACCTGTGGAATATGAAGAGTTCACACAGTTTCTTCTGTCTCGTCTCCCTCCAAACTTTTATATTTCAATTCCAAATGTCAACTCAAATCTCACAATTTCTACTCTCATAAAGGGCTACAATTTATCTTCAAGCTTAACTCTCTGGCCGTCTGGCAAAATAATAGTCCATTTCTTAGAAAGGAAATGTTTTTCCCCCTTCTTCTCTGCCTGCTCTAAAGGCAGCAGTGGAGTAGCCCCCTGCATGCCTCCCGAAGAATGGATCTGTGAATAATTGTATGCAACTGGTCTTTGGGGGGCTTACAAAACCCTGCTGAGATATTCTCTGTCTGATAGGACGTAATGAGAACCGTCTATTTCATCTTAATAGCACCGTGTTCAGAAATCACTTTCCCACCATAGGGTGACTTTCTGTCCGTTTAGTCATATACTTGATGGTCAGATGGTAATATACTTGATGGTAATCATATACTTGATGATCATACGAGATGCAAGATTCTCAGTCTGTGACATTATTAAGGTCCCCTTGTTAAACTGATTGTCGGCCTGAGTCCATCCTACCGTACCCTCCTTATCTTGGAGACTGCGCTAGAGTCTGGTTCAGCTCCAGTTCTCTCCTGTCTGTCCTCTGTCTGCTGTGTCAGGTTGGGGTCGATTCCATTACATTTCAGTCAATCCAGGAACTGAAATTCCAATTCCAATGCGCCTCATTGCTTGTCGATAAAGACAAAAATGGAATTGGAATTTCAGTTTACTTTCGGTATTGACTGAAATAAATGGCATTGACCCCAAACCTGGTCTGCATCCTTCCCCTGCGTCCCACTCTCACTGTCTTCTCTCTCCCTATTGGTCCAGCTCATAAGGGCTTCCAGCGCTTCGAGGCCTTGGAGCAGTCTGATTGTTTCAGCCCAGGGCAGGCCTCGAGGGGCGTGGCCCCAAGACAGAGGTTCCTCCTCATACACATCCTGGATAAGAAGGTGAGGAGAGGAGGTGGGGGAGTGAGTTGTGGGTTGGTGGGGGTATGTATGACACAATTTGGCCCATTTATTTCTACCCGTAGGCTATGTGAGGTGGGTTGATCTCAATCTCAGTGTTGATCTATGTCTCTCTCCATCTCCTGCCCTCTCCCTCTCCAGGTGACCCTGTACACCTATAACTGGTCGGTGGACCTTGGTGTGTCTCTGAACCGGGGGACTGGTCAGGCTCGTCCAGTGGCAGAATGCCAGGTCCCACGTTGTCCACTGTCTCCTCAACCAGAAGATGGGCCTCTTCCACCACTACTGCTTCTCAGACACACCGGCCCACGCAGACCTCAAACAGGTAAACCGTTTCTTAGAATCACCTTCACTCGCCGGGTACATTTACGTGTACCACGAATTTGACCTGGTGAAGGGCGCTGACCGTCGCCTTACGACACTGCCAATCTCACACGGAGCTGTCATACATTTACATTACATTACATTTAAGTCATTTAGCAGACGCTCTTATCCAGAGCGACTTACAAATTGGTGCAATCACCTTATGACATCCAGTGGGACAGTCACTTACAATAGTGCATCTAAAACTTAGGGGGGGTGGGGTGAGAGGGATTACTTAACCTATCCTAGGTATTCCTTAAAGAGGTGGGGTTTCAGGTGTCTCCGGAAGGTGGTGATTGACTCCGCTGTCCTGGCGTCGTGAGGGAGTTTGTTCCACCATTGGGGGGCCAGGGCAGCGAACAGTTTTGACTGGGCTGAGCGGGAGCTGTACTTCCTCAGTGGTAGGGAGGCGAGCAGGCCAGAGGTGGATGAACGCAGTGCCCTTGTTTGGGTGTAGGGCCTGATCAGAGCCTGGAGGTACTGAGGTGCCGTTCCCCTCACAGCTCCGTAGGCAAGCACCATGGTCTTGTAGCGGATGCGAGCTTCAACTGGAAGCCAGTGGAGAGAACGGAGGAGCGGGGTTGAGAGAACTTGGGAAGGTTGAACACCAGACGGGCTGCGGCGTTCTGGATGAGTTGAAGGGGTTTAATGGCACAGGCAGGGAGCCCAGCCAACAGCGAGTTGCAGTAATCCAGACGGGAGATGACAAGTGCCTGGATTAGGACCTGCGCCGCTTCCTGTGTGAGGCAGGGTCGTACTCTGCGGATGTTGTAGAGCATGAACCTACAGGAACGGGCCACCGCCTTGATGTTAGTTGAGAACGACAGGGTGTTGTCAGGATCACGCCAAGGTTCTTGGCGCTCTGGGAGGAGGACACAATGGAGTTGTCAACCGTGATGGCGAGATCATGGAACGGGCAGTCCTTCCCCGGGAGGAAGAGCAGCTCCGTCTTGCCGAGGTTCAGCTTGAGGTGGTGATCCGTCATCCACACTGATATGTCTGCCAGACATGCAGAGATGCGATTCGCCACCTGGTCATCAGAAGGAGGAAAGGAGAAGATTAATTGTGTGTCGTCTGCATAGCAATGATAAGAGAGACCATGTGAGGTTATGACAGAGCCAAGTGACTTGGTGTATAGCGAGAATAGGAGAGGGCCAAGAACAGAGCCCTGGGGACACCAGTGGTGAGAGCGCGTGGTGAGGAGACAGATTCTCGCCACGCCACCTGGTAGGAGCGACCTGTCAGGTAGGACGCTCCGGAGCGTGGGCCGCCGGGAGATGCCCAACTCGGAGAGGGTGGAGAGGAGGATCTGATGGTTCACAGTATCGAAGGCAGCCGATATTCTAGAAGGATGAGAGCAGAGGAGAGAGAGTTAGCTTTAGCAGTTGGAGCGCCTCCGTGATACAGAGGAGAGCAGTCTCAGTTGAGTGACTAGTCTTGAAACCTGACTGATTTGGATCAAGAAGGTCATTCAGAGAGATAGCGGGAGAGCTGGCCAAGGACGGCACGTTCAAGAGTTTTGGAGAGAAAAGAAAGAAGGGATACTGGTCTGTAATTGTTGACATCGGAGGGATCGAGTGTAGGTTTTTTCAGAAGGGTGCAACTCTCGCTCTCTTGAAGACGGAAGGGACGTAGCCAACGGTCAGGGATGAGTTGATGAGCGAGGTGAGGTAAGGGAGAAGGTCTCCGGAAATGGTCTGGAGAAGAGAGGAGGGGATAGGGTCGAGCGGGCAGGTTGTTGCGGCCGGCCGTCACAAGACGCGAGATTTCATCTGGAGAGAGAGGGGAGAAAGAGGTCAGAGCACAGGGTAGGGCAGTGTGAGCAGAACCAGCGGTGTCGTTTGACTTAGCAAACGAGGATCGGATGTCGTCGACCTTCTTTTCAAAATGGTTGACGAAGTCATCTGCAGAGAGGGAGGAGGGGGGAGGGGCGGAGGATTCAGGAGGGAGGAGAAGGTGGCAAAGAGCTTCCTAGGGTTGGAAGCAGAAGCTTGGAATTTAGCGTGGTAGAAAGTGGCTTTAGCAGCAGAGACAGAGGAGGAAAATGTAGAGAGGAGGGAGTGAAAGGATGCCAGGTCCGAGTTTTCCTCCATTTCCGCTCGGCTGCCCGGAGCCCTGTTCTGTGAGCTCGCAATGAGTCATCGAGCCACGGAGCGGGAGGGGAGGACCGAGCCGGCCTGGAGGATAGGGGACATAGAGAGTCAAGGGATGCAGAGAGGGAGGAGAGGAGGGTTGAGGAGGCAGAATCAGGAGATAGGTGGGAGAAGGTTTGTGCGGAGGGAAGAGATGATAGGATGGAAGAGGAGAGAGTAGCGGGGGAGAGAGCGAAGGTTGGGACGGCGCGATACCATCCGAGTAGGGGCAGTGTGGGAGGTGTTGGATGAGAGCGAGAGGGAAAAGGATACAAGGCAGTGGTCGGAGACTTGGAGGGAGTTGCAATGAGGTTAGTGGAAGAACAGCATCTAGTAAAGATGAGGTCGAGCGTATTGCCTGCCTTGTGAGTAGGGGGAAGGTGAGAGGGTGAGGTCAAAAGAGGAGAGGAGTGGAAAGAAGGAGGCAGAGAGGAAAGAGTCAAAGGTAGACGTGGGGAGGTTAAAGTCGCCCAGAACTGTGAGAGGTGAGCCGTCCTCAGGAAAGGAGCTTATCAAGGCATCAAGCTCATTGATGAACTCTCCGAGGGAACCTGGAGGGCGATAAATGATAAGGATGTTAAGCTTGAAAGGGCTAGTAACTGTGACAGCATGGAATTCAAAGGAGGCGATAGACAGGTGGGTAAGGGGAGAAAGAGAGAATGACCACTTGGGAGAGATGAGGATCCCGGTGCCACCACCCCGCTGACCAGACGCTCGGGGTGTGCGAGAACACGTGGGCGGACGAAGAGAGAGCAGTAGGAGTAGCAGTGTTGTCTGTGGTGATCCATGTTTCCGTCAGGGCCAAGAAGTCGAGGGACTGGAGGGAGGCATGGGCTGAGATGAACTCTGCCTTGTTGACCGCAGATTGGCAGTTCCAGAGGCTACCGGAGACCTGGAACTCCACGTGGGTCGTGGCGCGCTGGGACCACCAGAGTAGGGTGGCCGCGGCCACGCGGTGAGGAGCGTTTGTATGGTCTGTGCAGAGAGGAGAGAACAGGGATAAACCGACACATAGTTGACAGGCTACAGAAGAGGCTACGCTAATGCAAAGGAGATTGGAATGACAAGTGGACTACACGTCTCGAATGTTCAGAAAGTTAAGCTACGTAGCAAGAATCTTATTGACTAAAATGATTAAAATGATACAGTACTGCTGAAGTAGGCCAGCTGGCAGTGGGTGCGTTGTTGACACTACACTAATCAAGTCGTTCCGTTGAGTGTAATGGTTTCTGCAGTGTTGCTATTCGGGGCTAGCAGGCTAGCTAGCAGTGTTGTTTACGTTACGTTGCGTTAAAAGAACGACAATAGATGGCTAGCGAACCTAGAAAATCGCTCTAGACTACACAATTATCTTTGATACAAAGACGGCTATGTAGCTAGCTAAGTAGCTAGCTACGATCAAACAAATCAAACCGTTGTACTGTAATGAAAATGAAGTGAAAATGTGATACAACCTGTGAATGCGACCGGGTAGTTGAGTTCTATACAGAAGACGTTGGCTAGCGTTGGCTAGCTGTTGGCTAGCTAGCAGAGTCACCTACGTTAAGGACGACAAATAGCTGGCTAGCTAACCTCGGTAAATTAAGATAATCACTCTAAGACTACACACTCTAAACCTAAACAACACAATTATCTTGGATACGATGATACGATGATACGAAGACAGCAAAGACAGCTATGTAGCTAGCTAACACTACACTGATCAAGTCGTTCAGTTGAGTGTAACAGTTTCTCCAGTGCAGCTAATCAATGGACGTTAGCTAGCTGGCTAGTGAAGACTACGTTAGGACGGCGAAATACGATAATTACGCAATTATCTTTGATACAAAGACGGCTATGTAGCTAGCTGAGAAGAAATTGCTAAGATAAGACAAATCAAACCGTTGTGATATAATGAAATATAATGAAAAAGTTATAAAAGTTATACTACCCGTTGGAGCGACGTGCAGATGCGACCACTCGCTCCAGTAACCACAGTCGAACGCTCACGCGCACACCAACGCCATCAGTGAGGTACCGTATCTAAATCAGACACACCTGCCCACCAAGACCTGATCAGGTAAACGGACAGTCGAACGCACGGCACAGCCATCTGCTTGAATTCGTCACGGTCTACCACTCTTTCGTGCAGCATAACTGTGGCCTATAAGTATGAAACATATGCCCACACACAATATACAGATGGTGCAATGTTAGGATTGGGAACAATGTCCTGGTGGTTTAAATGGGGGTTCAGTCAGGTGGAATCAGTCTGTTGGTTAGTGTAACGGCAGTGTCTGGGTGGTACAGCAGGGTACACACAGCTGTCAACTCCTGCGGGTAGGGACTGAGATTCCTTACACACTAGCAGGTACTGTGTATATACACAGACACACTGCCCTCTTTCCCTCTAGTGGGTAGGCTACCTGCTATTGCCTTTCTTTGATTTCCCACTCTCTCCTCTGCTTTCTTGCTTCTCTTCTTAGCGAAAGCTGGGAGGGGGTCTTGTCACTAAATCCCCTCCCACGTTTCTTTTCCCATCGGAGTTTTAAATGGCAGCAGTTTTAATATTCCTATTGCGCTTGTTTTGATCGGAGCCCTATTTGGCCCTGGTCAAGAGTAGAGCACGACATGGGGGGGAGGCCATTTGGCACACGCCCCGTTTGGTGTACTCAGTAGATTCTCCTTGGTCTTTTAATACGGAACATCAACATGACCTAGTTTTCTTCCCCCTCTCTGATCATCCCTCCCTCTTCCTCCCTACCTTGGTATGACATGTCGGCACCGAGGCCTCCCTTCCTCATTCCTCCTGTTCCTCTTCTTTTGCTTCTCCTTTTCAGTCAACGTTCCCGTCAGCGTCCTTGTATCTCTCACTCCTTTTGATATGCGCGAGGAGAGGAGCAGAGAGAATGGCTGTGTGCTAATTCTCACCCTATTCCCCTTGTTAGTGCACTGCTTTTAACCAGGGCCCACGGTGCTCTGTAGGGAATGGGATGCCATTTGGGACCACAGTGAAGAGAATCACTCAGCTCTCTGACTTCACAGCCCTGTGTTTTTAGTTCCGTAGCTCTGGGGTCAAAAACAAAGAATGCCTATCATTTCTGAGCAGTCTGCACGAGTGCCGATACACAGGAGAAGGCGAGACGTATTTTTAGGGCTTTGAGATGATTTTGCAAAAATAACATTCTGTATTTAATCTGTCATAGAAACAGTTTTGCTTTGCCGCTTTTCTTTTTACTGGGAACACAAGAGGATACACACTGCATTTTGTTTTACAATGCTTTTTGGGGGGGGTCATGTGATTTAAACATCCTTCGAACATTTTGCCACCGCGCAACAACCGATTGGAGTGCAAAAATGTCAAATTAAAAGGAAAAGAAAAGCTCCCAAACTTTCTCCTGTTTCTCCCTCGATGCCCTCACTCTTAATCGCCTCTCCACTAACGAATGCTGACAGAAGGCAGAATCAGAGCGACGGAAAATTTGCCCCCGCAGACTGTCATCTGTCACTGTCCTGATGAGGAGCACAGTGGGCACCAGTGCCCAGTTCAACCCCCCTCCCCCTGCCCTGCGGGCACAAGACAGACACTGGACAGAGGGTTCTGCCACCCTGGGGCGTCTGGGCCCTCCTCTTCCTCGTCCGTTGCCTTGGTCCTGCCCAGCAGCCGTTAAGCTGCTCCGTTGCGCTAACTTGCGCAAAAGTTCCCCTGAGCAGAGAGGAGAGGAGGGGTACGGACATATTAGCTGTGCAGTGTCAGTCAGGACATGCTGTCCATGAGTCTCTGTGCCATCTCTAGAGCTTCACCAATCCCTGCCACAGTTTGAGTCAAGGGCTCTGTCCTAGTTCTGTTAGGCATATCAACTAGATCATGGTTTCAGCCCTACCACAGTTGCTCTGTACATTTTGATGTTTACGGGATAGGTTTCTACCTTTTTAGGTTCATCTAAAATGTGTGTGTACAACTTGTGTCCTGGTAGTTTGTTTTTTACACAGTGGAATTTGGAGTTGGGATTCAGATTTGTCAGATATGAGTTGCATTTTTTTGTTGTTGATAACAACCCATGGCTTGTTTCAGGCACCGCGTTCATGTGTATTTAATAACATAATCATTGCCGTGGCATGTTCATGTACCAGAAAGTTACTTGTTCAATAACTCTGAGAGCGCCTCACAGCTTCTACGCCCCCTCGCACTCACTCCATCGCTCTCATTCTGCCTTTCATCTTCTTCTTTATCTCTCTCCATCTCTCTCTCGCTCCCCCTCTATTCTCCTCCTTATTTGACTCTTTCTCTGTTCCCTCTCTCGATTCATCTGTCTCGCTCCCTCCTATCATCTACTTTCTCTCTCCCCTTTATCTCTCGTGCTCCCCCTCTCATCATCTCCTGCTTCCTCTCTCTTCCTCTCTCAATCTCTCTCGCTCTGACTCATCTTCTTCTTCTCTCCAGGAGCCCAACCCGTTCCTGAACCCAACCTTGGAGGCTGATGCCCTGCTGAGGAGCCCAGTGCCCCCCGTACCCAGCAAGGACCAGGGCAAGCTGGCTAGCTCCGTCCGCTCCCTGGCCCCCCTCCACTTCCCCTCAGAACTGGTGCCCTTTGACGAAGCCCTCCGGGACATCGGGATGGGCCGACCCCTGGCCAGCGCTCAGGACGGGGCCGACGTGGTGGCTCGGCACGGGGCCCAGCTACTAGAGGTCAAGGCTGCAGAGAGGAGAGGTCAGATATGGGCCCAATGTGTATAAACACTGTATATGTTCTAAGATAATGTAAGGTTTATATTTAAGATTTAATGGTCAGATATGGTCACTCCGCTCCTCACCCACCTTCGCCATATAACTAATACATACTGTGCCATCTACTTTCCTACAGTTTAACTAATGCAATATTACTTAGGTTGAGAATGAAGTAGATATTTTTTTAATAACACAACCGATGTTAATGTGTTGTAAAAGGTTTAATGGGGGGGGTGGGGTTAGAGTACAGGATTCTCTAGTTATGTTTGTTTGATACAATGTGAGCCACACCAGTCCATCCAGCAGCCAGGCAGACAGGAGCAAAGATGAAGTAGACAGCTAGGCTGATTGAGGAGAGGGCGATGGTTAGTTCTTGGCCCTAACAGAGACAGGCAGATGGCTTTTAGCTCTGAGGGATGGCTACATGACCCTGGGAACTGTAAGGCTGCCCTATTGACTGTAGTAATGGCACCCTATTCCCCTTTATAGTGCACTACATTTGACCAGAGCCCTATGGGTAGTGCACTAAAGGGATTTAGGGTGCCATTCTGGACCCGCCGCGGGGCTGTGTGACCAATGAGTGTTTTGTATGGATTTATCTCCACGTTGACAGAGATGGAGAAGCAGATGAAGATTGAGAACCTGTTTGTGACTTGGCAGCAGAGGTCAGCTCAGTCCAACATGCCAATCTCTGTAAGTACCGATCTACCGCAACCATTTTACATCACATTTGACACTTGAGTCGTTTAGCAGACGCTCTTATCCAGAGTTACTTATAGCGGTGAGGGTGTACATTTTCATTCATTTTTCGTACTCATGTCTCGTGGGAGTCGGAACACGCAACCCTGGCGTCTCAAGCGCCATGCTTTTACCAACTGAGCCACGGAGGACCCTCCATTTTAGCCATTTCCCTCCCTATGACAGGCCAATGGACACAAACACGCACACGCAGCACCGTAAACGGCTCTGCTGAGGAGAAATATCAGCTCCTCTCTGTCTGACAATCGGCGCTATCTACACTATATATACCAAAGTATGTGGACACCCCTTCAAATTAGTGGATTCTGCTACTTCAGCAACACCTGTTGCTGACTGGTGTATACAATCGAGCACACAGCCATGCAATCTCCATAGACAAACATTGGCTGTAGAATGGTCTTACTGAAGGGCTCAGTGACTTTCAGTGTGGCACCGTCATACGATACCACCTTTCCAACAGGTCAGCTTGTTAAATTTCTGCCCTGCTAGAGCTGCCCCAGGTCAACTGTAAGTGCTGTTATTGCGAAGTGGAAATGTCCTCAAACTCTCGGTCATGTAGTGTGTCTTGCAAATGCGTTGAGTTCACAGGTGCTGGCAGGTTACGCACACAGCGGCTCTCCATCTCAAATACATTTACACACATTTGCATGTGGGCGCAAATGGTTGTCTGAACTTTTTTTTTATGCACTGTAGCTAATTGATGTATATTTAACTATTGCCATGTTTTAGTATTCTGGGACTTTGGCACGGATAAATAAATACGAGACTATTTTGAAGTAGTCCCCATTTTCATTTACAAAGTTTGCAAGCTGGAGCATTTGAGCAGCTCTTAATGAGAGACGGCAACTCTTAAGTTGATATTCTAGCAAGCATTGTGGGACAGTAGACTTCATATTATTGTAGGTGTCCTGGGACTCCCGAGCACCAGCCCACCAGTGCTTTCATCAGAGGCACTGCAAGATCTTGACATGCGGCTAAGGGCTGGCGCAATAATCATATAATCACGACAATTATGGACAATAACAAAAAAAATATGTGATAATCGTCTTAATACATTTTAGGTGAAAGGGGGATTTAGCTTTATATTCAATTCGATAGACTTACGTTTTTGACATGAATAGGGTAATGTTTTAAGAGCAGAACAGGACGGCTAGGAAGAGAGGCTTAGTTGTATTCATTAGGTAAATCGCAGGGAATTTTCGAAGACTCATTACAATTATGACAATGCTGTGGTCATTTTGCGTGACAATGAATTGTTACCCAACATTACGTCATCGCCACGGACGGCACATCTCTGGAAAACACCGGCGCAGCGTACCGTATCAATGGAAAAAAAATCAAGTGTGTGTTGACATTCGTTCATGGTTCTGAAACACTCATTTCACATAAAAGCAATGTGGTGCGTGTGTTTCCCCCAGCTACCTTCATTATGAAAGGAAGATGGATGAAAACAACAGTGTGAATAACTGTTGGCTACAGTATAAACAGTAACACCACAAACACCAACAGTAGTCCGTCCCAATTAGACTCTTGTCTATTGAGCTAGTGCCTGGTGATGACATTGTCTGTGTTCCCTGTGTGTGCTCCTACTCCTTCTCTCAGTAAGTTACGTCTCATCAGAGCAGGCTCATCCATTACTGCCCAGTCAGATGGCTGGCTGGCTGCCTGACTTGGTCCATCCACAGTGGGGGACCCATCTCCCTTCACTGGCCCTTTAGGTCTCCTCAGATCTGCCTGCTGGCCCGCCCATGGATTCCCGACTTGATCACTGACGTGATGGATTAGATATGAGAGGAGATCACATCAGCTCAACAGACGGTGTTGTCTTCTGTCTGTCTCTCCTTCCCTTCTATATCACACACACACGTGTCAGCATAACGTTTAACGAGTCAGATTCCTCTGTACTACGCCCACTAGCCGCATTGTCGGCGTAACGTTTAACGAGTCAGATTCCTCTGTACTACGCCCACTAGCCGCATTGTTGGCGTAACGTTTAACGAGTCAGATTCCTCTGTACTACGCCCACTAGCCGCATTGTCGGCGTAACGTTTAACGAGTCAGATTCCTCTGTACTACGCCCACTAACCGCATTGTCGGCGTAACGTTTAACGAGTCAGATTCCTCTGTACTACGCCCACTAACCGCATTGTCGGCGTAACGTTTAACGAGTCAGATTCCTCTGTACTACGCCCACTAACCGCATTGTCGGCGTAACGTTTAACGAGTCAGATTCCTCTGTACTTTGCCCACTAACCGCATTGTCGGCGTAACGTTTAGTAGACTGTTTTTATTGTGTCATTAGAAAAAACGGACGTTGATCTCAGTGGTTGTGACGGTGGGTAGGTGGCTGTGTGTGTATTGTAAAAATAAATTTAAAAATCATATACAGAACACATTCTTATTTACAATGACTGTCTACTACCCCCCCGGGCCTTACCCTCCCCTGACCCGGATGACGCTGAGCCAATTGTGCGCCTCCTGATGACGGGCGGTTGTGATCGAACCCGGATCTGTAGTGGCGCCCCGCTGCGCCACTCAGGATCTGTCGTGTGTGAGCGTGTATTAACATTCTGGGGCTTTTGGTATATATACTAGGAAGAATTCACATCCGACTCGAAGGACCACAAAGAGATGTTTCCTTACTTTCCACAGGTGGTGGACTTGGACACTCTGAAGCAGTCGTCCAGGCTAGTGCACTACTGTGCCACCCCTCTGCTCTTTGACCCCGTGTTCAGGAAGCAGATCCAAGAAGAGCAGATTGTCCAACCTCAACAGGTCAAGGTACAGCAACGATGGCTGCTTTCCCTTGGGGCCTAAAACTCCAACACACTCCTCATGTTATTATTATTATATGTGGTTTTTCACTTCTTTCTTACTTTTGAAAGATGCCCTTTTTGTTATAACATCTTGGAAACCATCCCAAACTTGGGGAATTTCTGAGAACAGGAGGGAACAAGCAGCAATCATCCAACAATCTTTCAACCACAAACCACTGAAATCTTTCAACCAGAAACCTCTATTTTCCTCCCCCTCTCCCCTCTCTTCTCCTCCCCCTCTCCCCTCTCTTCTCCTCCCCCTCTCTTCTCCTCCCCCTCTTCAGAAGCGCCACTGCTCCAGTGACTCCACGGCTTCTGGCAGGGACCGTAGCTACAGTACTGACTCAGCTGATATGCTGCCTAGCCGGCTGAGAGAGGAGCCCTGGCTGCAGGACATCTCTAACACCTTCCTCCAGCAGTATGTCCAGTACCTTCAGAGTATGGGCTTCATCCTGGTCCAGGTCCGGCCACAGTCCCCCGCACGCAGGTACGTCTTGTCTCAGTGGGAGCCCAGTGGTCCTCAAATCGCTACACACACATATATATATATATATATATATATATATATATATATATATATATATATATATATATATATATATATATATATATATATATATATATATATATATATATATATAATCAAACAATCTTTCTGCACCATACTAGCTGAAGTTTCAAGTTTATTTACCATGTGTAATGGATACATTGGACATTTCCCTCCCACAATCCTCTCTGTGACAGTGAGCCGAACTGTGAGCAGTGTTCATTCATCCATTAGGCATCAGATGTGTTGTGATCACATCCTAGCCCCAATAGCCACATCCCTCTGGCCACAGATGTGATATAACTGTAGCAGCTACTGGGCAGATGCTGTTTCTGCTTCTCTCGGTCTCTGTCATCCTCTGGCCCAGGACTGGGTGATTCACTCTTTTGTGTTGCCAGTCTCTGGGACCCCTGCTTAAAGGAGAACACACACACACACACACACACACACACACACACACACACACACACACACTCTCTCTCTCGTTGGTCTCTCCAGCTCTGCCTCACCCCTAACCCTGCTTGTCTCTCCCTCCGCTCTTCCCTGCAGCATCGCCAGGGCCCGGGCAGCCATGCTCAGCTCACTCTCATCAGAGAGGCAGTCCTTCTCCTATAACAAGGCCAGGAGTGAGGACAGCCCAAAGGTCAGTAGTGGTGATGCAAGAGATGAGGCTATTCACACACACACACTTTTCGTGACCGAAAGGCATACCGGGATATACACACACACACACACACACACACACACACACACACACACACACACACACACACACAAAATTCCCTCCATCATCACCCTCATCAACTCTTGAGATACTGTTGTATTTCTCTGCAGAGCACAGGGTCAGGCACCACCGCGTACCACCTCCAGAGGGCGCTCCCAGGGGGCATCGTACTGATGGAGCTGGCCTTCCAGGTGAGACTGCTGCCTACAGACCTCCTCCACCCCTCTCTATATATTAAACCTCCACCTCTCTCTCTCTCTCCCTCTATCTCTTTCTCTCTCCCTCTAGCCCTTTCTCTGTCACTCCATATTACACCCCCCTCCCTTCTCACAGTGTCAGGAGAGGAGTTTAGAACTGTTGTCGTCATTGTAACCGCACCACACAATATGCACTTTAAAATCTCTCTCTCTCCTTCTCACCCTTGTCTTTTGCTCTCTCCCTCTATAATTGTCTTGTCTTTCTCGGTCTCCCTCTCTCTCTCTCTCTCTTTCTCTCAGGGTTGCTACTTCTGTGTGAAGCAGTATGCTCTGGAGTGTTCCCGCATCCCCATGGGACAGACCGTCAACTCTCAGGTAACATCGCGGCGGCGTCTCTTATCGCTAGAACACAGAGCCAGGGCCAAATTAGCCAGACTCTAGGTCCGCCTGAGGCTGGGTAAAGAGGGATGAATAGAGAGGGAGGGAGTGTGTGATGAGATCTTGTAAACGGCTTGATTTCACATCTCTGGAATCATCGTCATGACTTTATACCCCTCACCCCTGGCTATTAGGGGTCGAATGGTACACTTATTAGGAGGCCTATAGTCTATGCCTGCACTGTGTTGTACGGCTGCCTCTTTAAAAAATATATATCTTAATTGGCGCATTTCATACTGTCTTTTTGTGAGGGGCAACCGGGAACTGGTTTTGTACGATGGCGAGTGGTGGGGGGGGGCTCCTCCATCACTGTTTCAATCTTCAGTTTGGCAACATTTTGGCTTCCCGGGTAGATCACGACGGCGATGGACAGAGAGTTGTGGCTAAAACGTTAACCGTATGTCGCCGCGCTCAACGAGAACAGGCTATGCATCTGCAAACGCCTCAAATATGTCGACACGTTTATGCCGACATCACACCGGTATACCAGAGCAAGACGGAAACGCAAAGAAACAACATCTTCTCCCCTCTGCATTCAAGCAGCCCTCGGCAGCTGATTCTGACTGGGCCAAATCAATTATAAGAGCGATATTTTTGACGTTTTTTTTGTTTATAGCCGAGGATATGCCCCCGGTGGTTGAGAATAGGGGGTTTCAGTGCCTTGTGAGAATGCCCGAGACACGTTACTAAACGTTCTTTTTGCACCCATTTCAGAAAACAAGTATTACACACGCTAAATAAGCAAGCCAAAGTTTTTAATGAATTTCACAGTGAGAGCCCATCAGATTACCCCGGAGTGGGAGATGTACCTTGCTACAGACACACACCCCTTAGTACGCATCTGGCACTGAAGGAAGCAGTGTTGGGATGCGTTCGCATCCAAGTGGGAAGTGGGGATTTACAGCATACGACTGGGAAAAACCCAATTGAATGGCCCTCAAACTGGTAATTACTAGTGGGAAACTCATTTATCATTCTTTAGCACCCACTTCTCTATAACAGCATTTTCATCAGTTAAATGCAACTACAAAACATTATTTATAAAAAGCAATGTATTAATGTGTTTGTTTTTTTGTTTTGTTTTTTACATGATAGCTGTACTTTTAATTTATAGTTTGCAGCTTGTTGGCCACAAGCTGTCAATGAGTTCAAATGACATGAATGAATCCAACTGGTATTTACGACTTCAGAACTGGTAAATTCCACCTCCCACATGGTTACAAAAGCAGCATCAGAGTGGAAACTTGAGAGGTCCAGCATAACAATCCGGTCACAACAGACAATGCAAGGAACATTGTGAATGCTGAATGAACATTGTGAATGGCATTACATTTTTCCAGTGTACCAAAACTGAACCGAACCATGACGCAAAACCGCAATACTTACCGAGCCGTAGCTTTGGTGGACAGTTATACCCCTACAGGCTATGATGTGAGTCCGTCCTTCCTTCTCTCTTTCTCTCTCTCTTTCTTTCTTTCTCTCTCTCTCTCCCTCCTTTTATCTCCTAGGACTCACAGTTCATTCTCTTCCTTCCTTTCTCTCTCTCTCTCTCTCTCTCCCTCCTTTTATCTATCTCCTAGGACTCACAGTTGACTCTGGTTCATTCTCTTATAATATATGCCATTTAGCAGACACTTTTATCCAAAGCGACTTACAGTCATGTGTGCATACATTCTACGTATGGGTGGTCCCGGGAATCGAACCCACTACCCTGGCGTTACAAGCGCCATGCTCTACCAACTGAGCTACAGAAGGACCTCTTCCTTACTCTCTCTCTTTCCCTCTCTCCCTCCCTCTGTATATAAAGCTGGAGTGGATCCAGGTTTTGCTCTCGGTGTAATTCAATGTAAAGGTGTTTAAATGACTGCTGTGTGTTTGCTGAGCGTCTCCAGATGTCTCTCTGCTGGTAGTGAGGGAAAGCCCCAACAGGTGCCTCTCTCTAGCAGCTGGCCATCTACGACTATTAAGACATCTGAAGTTTTTTTTGTTTTGTTACGTTTGTTTGTTTGTTTGTTTGTTTGTTTGTTTGTTTGTTTGTTTGTAAATGTGTGTGCTCAAAGCCCGGAAGCTATGAAATGATGGACTGGTGTATTACTAAAACCACCGTGGGAAACTCGGTGAAGCATTTATGTTGTTGAAATGACCTACAACTATATTAACAAGAGAGGGGATTTAAAACAGCCCTGTCCTCCATGTCCTTTTTAAGTCAACTTGAAATAAATTAGTGAACTCACTTCGCAAAATATCATTTTCTGCTCTTTTATCAAACTCTTCATCGTGATTGCCTGCCGTGTATGGTATTCTGATCTCAGAAATATTCCGGTGCTCAAATATAACCAGTATATTTCAGACTGGTAATTGCTTTGCCGCGTAAACTAATGGGCAGAG